>NW_027112088.1:1983493-2039355 GCF_000696795.3 Halyomorpha halys | reverse complement strand
CCCATGTTCATAGAATGTCTGTGATTTATTAGTGAAAAAGTGATCAAGGTGCTCCCTAACACCCTGTTCGTTTTCAAACCATTTTCCATTCTAGGAATTTTGTAGAGGCTGGAATAGGTGGTATTCACTAGGAGCAAGGTCTGGTGAATTGGGAGGGTGGGGCAAAAGATCCCATCTAAGGGCTAACAATTCATTGCGGGTGACTAACATAGTGTAGGGCCTAGCTTTGTCATGATTGAAGACGACACCCTTTCAATTTGCCAGTTCTGGGCATTTTGTCCAGTTTTGTTAATTGTGAGCAGCATACAGTGGAATCGGTTGATACATTTTGTGGCAACAGCTCATAAAAAATCACACCCTTGAAAACCCACCAAACAGAAATCATTATCTACTTTGGGTGCAATCCCGCTTTAGATGTGGTTCCAGGTGTTTCGTTGCTGGGTGTCCAAGATTTTTTTCTCACCACATTATCGTAAACAATCCACTTTTCATTCCCTGTCACAAGTCTTTTAAGAAATGGATCGTTTTCTTGATGTTTCCACAGTGAATCGCAAATGGAAATGCTTGTTGCCAGGTTGGCTTCGTCAGAGAGTGGGGGGACCCAAATATCAAGCCTAGAAATGTAGCCGAGCTTCCACAAATGATTTTCTACGCTTGTATGTCATATTTCTAGTACCTCTGTGATGTCTCGCACTGATAGGGATGGATTCTGATCGACCATCGCCTTAACATCAATGGTTTTAATTTCTTGTGGGCGACCAGGTCACGGTACATCGTTTATGTTAAAATTCCCTGCTCAAAACTTAGGAAACCAATTTTGGCATGTGCACTCTGTTAAGGCATTATCCCCATAGACCCCGCATATTTTTTTTATGTGCCTCTGCAGCTCGCTTTCCTTTTTTTTTGAAGTGATAAAGCAAAATATGCCCATAATGCACGATTTTTCCATCCATCTTCTCAGCTGGATCACAAACACAATATTGACCTAATCTTAACAAGTGTCAACAGACATAACTGTTTACACATTGCAAATAGGATAAACAATCCATTGTTGGGATTAATTGCATCAGAAAAATGTGCCGTATTATAAACAAATGTACTCATGTTTTGTTTATAATACATCACAAAACCGAAAAGACTTATTTGCTACCCCTATAGATTTCCTTTTTAGATTATCATTGGGACCAAAACCTATTGTAGGATCTTGAGGTAAAAAAATTTATTTTTTCACATAGATAAAAATGCATTTGAACCTGGGTCTGCTTGACAACTGATTACTTAATTTAATTTTAATTTTGACCTTTCTGCTTTGGCTAGAATACTCTGTAGGACAATCACCCCATACACCAGAAATGGGCTGGCAAGGGGAAAAGATATTTAATTGTAGAAGGGTTTTGGTAAAATAATATTAATTATATTCGAGAATATTTTATTAATTTATATTCACAAAACGATGCAAACAATAATGTTGAGGTATGTAATAATACATATCAAAACACTTGGATTCAGAAAAATATTTATTGAATTAAATAATTATAACTATTATTACATGGACATGATCTCATTCAATTGATAGGATAATTGGGTTTTGCGGCTTGTTGCACCCCTTCTGAGAAACATTGATGTATATTCCAATCTGGTGGTTCTTCATCATGCCACTGTGGGGGTGCCAAATGCAAATCTTGATTTTGATCCCTAAAAAAATTGAATTTCTATGCAATCTTTTTTTATAATAAAGTTTTTTACTACAGGATAAATACAACTTGGTCTCGAATGGTATAGTAAGATTTCACTAGACCTGGTTCTTAAATGCTCTGAAGGTCAATTGAATTATATTAAATTATATGAAAAAATTAATGAAGCTGTTAACAAAAGGAATGCTAATCATAATTTATGAATTAGAAAAAGGAGTGATTTATAGATTAGAACCAAAAATTTCAAGTAACATAAAATTTAAGCCGATTCTAAACTTCAATTTATGTTGAATATTTCATTTTATAATTATTTCATATTTAATGTATCAGTAGGGTTTTTTTTCATTAAAAAATTCAAAACGTTTGTTTCAAGTTATCAATTGAAGGTTGAATGAAACAATTATGTTAATTCATTGTCCTATCATTAAATTAATTGTGATTGAATTATTCTTACAATACTATTTTATTATTGGGATGATTTTACCTGGCACAACTCACATCCCTAAACTGGCATATTAATGCAATTATGGCTAATATTACAGTTATAATCCACTTGTTTTCAAGACGAGCTAACATATCTATTTTTTAAAATCAAAAATAAATTAAGCTTTACTGAATATAAACATATGTGGTGCACATTACAATTATTCATCTAACCTTTATTTCATTGTAGAATATATTTATTTTAATTTTTATTAATAATATTTATTTTTAGTTTATTTATTCATCGTAAATAACTATAATTATTCATTCATGAGAAACAATAGTCTTTAAATATATTTAAATGAAAGTTAAATAAAAAATGTCCTAACATTAAATTGTAAAGTATTTGAACTGAATTGGAGGAGTAATCCTGACTCTACTACTTTTGACATATAAACTTATTATGTTCCTGGATATGTGATTTATATTAGTCCTGAACAGGCTGATTTCTAGTAACTATATATAATTACTGTCAGGTAGAGAACTCTGGTGAAAACTATAATATTCCATGCAACTTGAAAAATCACAACTAAAATTGAATTGGTAATATTTTATACTTAAATTTTAAAGTATGTTTAGTGAGCTTTAGAAAAAGAAGAGCTTCTTAAGTCTGAACCAGAGCCTGAAAAAAATTAGTTATAAATAAAACTATAACTTAATTGCCATGGATGCAATGTTTAGTAATTAATAATTAGAAATTCAGTGCATGGCAATTTAGTCATAATTTTATTTATAACAAAATATTAAATCAAGTATTTGATGTTTGTTTATTTATTTTTTATATCGGCCTTAATTCCAAAACCTGTTGACTACATTTGTAATCTTCAGTAAAGTTTGGAATGAGTTTTGAAATTTGATGGATTTACTATCTTTAACTTAAGAAAAAAAAAGTCTTTGAAAACTGTCCAGTCAAACTAGGCTTTGGTTCTTATAACTACCAGGAGCATTTATTATGCATTAGACTTCAAAATTTACCCAAAATTTTATTTTACATAAGAAATAATGTTAGGATGTTTTGGGATTAAGGTCTCAATATGTATTAATAATGGTATAGATAGTTGTTCATCCATTTTGTATCTTTTATCTTGGAATTTGAGGTTATATTTAGGAAAATAAAATTCTGCCTTTTTATATATAAAAAAAAAATGTATTTAACAGTACATAACTACTATACAGTTTGGTTAACAAAATTATTAAAAAAAATATAAATAGAAAAAAATTTACACAATTTTGTTTGTTTCAGTACAAAACAATCAAATACAGGTGTGATCATAATTTTGATCATTTACTTACTAAATTTAATCTAAACCTGGGAAGAAAAATAACACTATACAAGAATTAATTTTTTAATCTACTAGTCTTTTAAAACAAATTGTTAATAAATGTTTTCTCATTAGTTAGAGTAAATCTGAATAAAGTCTTTTAAACAACTACCTGATAAGTACTATATTCTTGTTTGTATTATTCACATCATGCAAATGTTTGGTCATAAGGAGCTTTGGCTTGTTTCAAAGTTTTTCATAAAGATTTTTCTTAAAAAAAATCTTAGGAATTTAATAATGGTTTACAAGATACAATGTCACATACTAAATTCTTTTCTTTCCGATAAAATACAAATTTTGTACATAATTCTCCAAGGATTAACTCACTAATAGGTTTATCTTCTTGTTAACTTATTCCCAGGCTACCTACAAAATCTACCAAAAATTTTAAACACTTTACAATGACTGGAAAAAAATATACAAAGCATTGATACAAATTATTTGCTCTAATTAACATACAATTTAATAAAAAAAAAACTAGGAATTCATATAATACAATACAATCAATCGGAGCACAACTTTGTCATTCTACTTCATTGCTTCCGAAATGTCACAGTATTAAGTTTGTCTTTCAATGAGACAAAAAAAAAATTATTTTAATATCTTGGAATATTTTGCTTTTGGCACTTGGTACTGCGACTTCATAAACTGAATCACGTGAAAGGTAAAGGACAGTTAGCTTCATCGGCTCCATCAGAACAGTCTTTATTTCCATTACATATTTGCTGAACTGTAATGCAACGCCCATCTACACAACGTAGTTCTCCTGACGGACAAGGTGATGCATGTGAGTGCATTACCATATCTGTAATCAAGACCATTTTTAAATGTAGTATTAAGTTTTAAATTCTTTAATAAATACAAAAATTAATTAAGAGAATAATTTTCAAAGATGTTATAATTATTTCAAAAAAAATAACTATTAAAATATTATAATGTGTAAGTTAGATTCCCAACTTCTCGAATAAACCCTTTTTAAGCACATGCTTTTGTAATATGAAGTTTGGACTTTCAGAGGTTGTTGTGGTGCAGGTTTTTTCTTCTTTCTTTTTGCTGAAATGGTTGTTTGCTAATATCGTTATTTCTTTTTTAAACATTGACTCATGAGCTGTAAAGCCATATTAATCATTTAGGTTCAAGTTCACTAAGATATACAGGGTGTTTCAGGGCAGTTTCTCCTAACAGACAATATAAATTAAGGATCTCGAAACAAGATAATAATTCCCAGTAAAGTTATACCTGTTACTTATAACCTAATTAATCCATGACAATTAAACTTTTTAGACATGAATATTTCTTGATGCTGTGTTTGTTGGCTTTTGTATGTATTTTTGTTTATACATGAGAAAAAGCTT
Organism: Halyomorpha halys; assembly: GCF_000696795.3. Classification (NCBI taxonomy): domain Eukaryota; kingdom Metazoa; phylum Arthropoda; class Insecta; order Hemiptera; family Pentatomidae; genus Halyomorpha; species Halyomorpha halys. Next base: position 2,034,501 of record NW_027112088.1, on the reverse strand, counting down.
ATATTCCTTTTCGATTTTTATTTAATCTACTTTGGAAATAAATATAAAATTTAGCTACCTTCCTCACTGTGGCAGTTATTTTCATCTGATTTATCGGGGCAATCTTCATTTCCATCACATTTCCATTCTAGTGGTATACAGGCATCTTTGCTTTCACATCTGCCAAGCAGAAACAATACATGTTTGAGTGATGATTATTTAAAATTATTCAGCACAATGAACAATAATGAGATTTAATAAAGAAAAAACAAATTTATTTTATTTTTTAAGCTAATAAAGGTGTTTTTGTCTTTATTAAGTTTTATATTTAATTTCATGTTTGCACTTAATAGACTGAAAATTATTTTTTATTTGTATAAATTTAGATTCTATACCTAGTCAAAATTTATTATTTTTATTTTTGTCAGTCAAGGTATCTTGTGAGAAACATAAAAGTTTTATCAATTATAAGATTTTAAGAAAAATTAATATCCAGAAAGTAAGCAACCAAACAATAAATTTAGATTCTACCATCTTAGCAAAAAAATTGTAATGTTCTGCGAACATATAGAAATAAAATTTAAATTAACTTTAACCTCTTGAACTATTATAATATTTATATTATAGATATTAAAATATTTCTGAACTAATGGCTGACACTGAAAATATAGGCCCAATAAAAAAAAAATATATTTATAAATTTTAGTAGTACGTTTTTGAAGTTACTACCAAACACTATTTTACAAATTATAAACCATATCAGCATAATAAATTTTCAAATTATTGAATTTTTTATATTCAAATTGGTGCTATTAAATCGTTAGAAACTTACGCAAACTGGTTTTTATTACATATAGTGCAGTTGGTTTCATCGACTTCATTGCTGCAGTCTTTTACACCATTACATTTCCACCGTTTTGGAATACAAGTGCCATCATCACAACTCATTTCTTTTGGTAGACATTTTTCTCCTACAAAAAGAACAAAAAAACAAAATGATAAAAGCTTAATTATTCATTCTTATTCTGATTCATGAATGAAAATATTTACCTTTTGCAAAGTTAACACATTCAGCTGGACTATCAGAGTCAGGATAGGTGTCACACTGAAATACTTTTGATAAGTCCAGAATGTCTAGAATGAAGTCGCTGCATTCCTCAGCAACAGCTTAAAAGAAAAAATTTATACATCACAGTATGGCCTATTATTCATGACAGGATATGATTGATTTCAGATGTATGTAAGATATATCATCTTGGATACACTTCATCAGATTTTAATTAGTAATAAACCTTAGATAAATTAACATTGGTTAGATCTAGTAATAAAGTCCATAATACAGAATTTATGACAATATTGAACCATATCATTGCCTTTCAGAAATAAATTTTAATAAAATGTTGATGCTAATAATTTTAAATATCAGAATTTAAATACTATAATCCTTATAATGCATTCATAGTGAGCTGAAAAGTTTAATAAATATAATTTACCTTTGCAGGCCTTTCGACAAGGTGGTATGACTGTCCTACCGATTGGTTGACATTCCGGTTCAAGTAGCGAACAGAGAAAAGCCCTCGCGCGTGGGCTACAACCTGACTCAAGTACCAACTCGAAGTATGGCATGGCTTCTTGAAGTGAAGTCATAGAAGTGATACCTGGTAGATTAGGCACTGTGGTCAAATCCCATGGAATTATTCCTCGACACATGGAGAGCTGAGGTGAGTGGCAGTTACCTATAAATGTGCAGCATATTTCATTTATCTACTATGAGTGTTATTTAAAAAAAAAAAAAAAAAAAGAAGATATTAATAGATCTGCTATACAGAGATCAAATAGGAAATAATACAATATCAAATTATTTTCTTTCTATTTTATCAGCAAGACATTCAACTCTCATTTGGGAAAAACATGTATGAGTTATGATTCATATCTCTTTTTTTTATAAATATAAAAAAGTAGTTATTAAGCTAACAAGCTTGTTTCTGTTCTTTAAATATATTTATTTATTTAAGTAAGATAATTGATAATGTAGAAATGTATAAATAATGGTAAACATTAATTCTAAATTCTTTCAAGTTGTTTAATATTGTGTTTTATTTGTACATTGAAAATTCATTAAACTGGTTAGAGTCTATTATACAATGACTTAATTAATCCAACCAATATAAGACTAATTCATGGCGAAACATCGACAAACTCTTAAGGCCGATACAGCACAATTTTAAGTTTCAAGTTTCAGAATTAAAGAGGTTTGATTTAATTTTACAAGTTAGAATTTTTGTTTCTTTTATATTCCTTTAAAAAAAAAACATATGTTTACTTAAAATGTGAGCTCTTCCTTTTTTTTTATATAGGAAAAAATTGAAATCAGATTGTTTTGAAATAGAGTAATATAGAAATTCACGTCTGTGATTAATTTCTTAACTTTTTAAAATTATTTTATTTGTTTAAGAATGTAAATATCTGTTACCAGAAATTGTTGGAGAGGCAAAAATCTATAAGTTTTCTCTCTCCACCAGTTCATTACCCTATTCAAATGCACAAAGTGCCCAATAAAGATATTAGTTTGACATTTTGGTGTTGTTCTGGTGAACATTGTGTGAATGAAACATTGACTGATTTATTTTTAAAATAATACTACTATTGTTTATTTTTGACTGATTTCTGACTAAGAAATTATCTTGTTCTACTCCCACAGCCAACTGGCATCTGTTATTTTTTAATTAAATTGCATATCTAAAAATAAAATTAAGAAATATGACATTACTTACTTTCTGAATAATTGAATGGTGGCTGTGTTGGAGTTGGAGCGCCTTTGGGTTGTAGACTCGGTAGAGTGGGTGATACTGGTAGAACTGTTGTACTCCTTTCCAAATACTTTGTCATTGTTGGAAGTGACTGTTTTGAACAGAAATTAAAGTATTTGTAACTAAAGAATTGAATGAATGAAATGTTCAAATATAAAATATGTACTATAAATAATTGTAGGAAGATGGTCTGGGTAGTGCTCACACGAAGTATAAAATAGGAGAAAAACTATTTATTAGTTACCAACCTTTCAACCCACTCTGCAGGGCTTTATCAGGAAATGATACAAACATTGTGAACCAAATATACAAATAAAAATAAACATGTAATGTCCAATATACGACTGGAGCAATGAGTAGTGAAGTAATAACAAATATTGTACAATTAAAAGATAGAAAGAGTCATGAAATAACTGAAGTTCTTGTTCTCATCTAGCACTCATGAAGCCCTGCAAATTGGGGCATACGTTGGTCACTAATAAATATTATTTATGCTATTTTGTACCTTTCTTGATTGCCGTCCGGACCATCTTCTTACAATCAACTACATACAGTCAATCAATAATCTTCTAATTAAAAATTATCAATAATATATTATTCTAAAATATCTGATGTTAAATATAAATAAAAATGTAAATTTTTAGAATAACACTAGTTTGTTAAAAAATAAAATAAAAATTAAGATCTAGTTTGCTCATTAAAAAAAAACATTTAAAAATTCAGAAAAGATTAATGTTAATAGATAGATTAAATTAGTCTGATTACTGAATAATTTCCTATATATTATCTCTATGTTGGTCTGAAAAATTTAAACTAAGTTTTGTGATTTTACCTGATATTCTCCATATTTATGGCCATTTGGTATCCTTCGTAAACCTGTCTCGCCAAGGCTTGTGAACTGCTTGACACTTAATCCTTCATGAGGTGTTCCTTGTTTTTTGGAATTCTCTTGAAAGCTTGAAATCAGCCTGTCGATGAATGAGACTTCTTCTTTCATGTAGCTGTCGGTATCATTTCCATCAAACTCATCCATATCACTTGTAAGTAAATCATTAGGTGGTTCCGTTACCTCTGGAGGAGGGTCTTGGGGTGGTTTACCTATAAGCAATTAAAAATAAATTTAAATCTTTGCTTGGTCAAGGTAATAAAATATTGATCTTAAATATACATTTAAAGTATATTAAAAAATTGCTTGTATTGTACCTAAGCTGAATACTTAAGATTTCTTTTAGCTGTCAGACTCTATAATAAAATAGCTCTATGAATAAAACAAGGTCTCTTTTGCAAGAGAGAATTCTTCAAAGATAAAAGAATTCCTACTTCCTTCTTATCTCACAACTTAGCATTGTGTTTTTGGGCTGCCTTAAATTTTTTTGTTATCTCTTAGTCACTGCCTTTTATTTATTTATTTTTTCCAACTTATCATATTTAAGATGTATACAAGTTTTATAAAAAATGTAGCGTTTTAGAGATCATTGCCTTTTACTCTATTTAATTAAACTCAATATTTATATTAGGGGAATTGGGTAGCTCAGTGGATAAGGTACTGGACTCTTAATTCCTTGGTCTGTGTTCATATCTGGCTGTGGTTGATCATTTATTTATTTTGTTATAACAGCTGTGGGTAGAATCTGAGGTTCAAAGACATTTCTAAGCCACACCTAAACTCTGCAAAGAAGAGACTCTTACTCCGGATATTGAGTTTGGATGCTAACCAATCAATTCCTAGTATAACCATTGGTCAAGAAACAGTAGTTTCTTACTGAGAAATGGACCCAAGACCCTTCATGGGCTGTAGTACAGGTTTTTAACACTCCAGTAATCACACCTCCTAGAAGTAGATAAGTAGTTTGTGTCATCTATGAGATGCCTCTTGTATTTGGTCTAATAATACACACAAGATTGCTTTAAATATCATAGAAATTAAAAAAAAAAACTTATTAAAATAGCAAAATATAAATGCAATAGATCAAAAATTGCATGAAAAAATAAAACAATAACATAACAATTTTGAAAGTAGGTAATATAATATATTATACCCTTGGACCTAAATTTAACCATCATAATATTTTGTAAAATAAAATTACAATAATCTAATCAGAAACAGCATTTGCTTGAATTAGGGAAATTACTTAACGTTTGTTTTCTCTCCTACAACCATTTGCTCTATTTGTGAGTTATGTACACCTAAGCGTAAATATTGCCTTCACTTTTGAAATATGAACTGTGAGTACTTTTGACAAGGAACGTTACATCCTTAGGCTAGGAGGATAGCAGGTTGGGGGATTTAAAGAATTAAAGAGTTACTAGCTAAACTCATTACTAAGTCATCTTTCAAATTTTTTGCGACAAGTGAAATGTTAATTTGTTTAAAACTTAGGTCAATTGATGAAAATATCATTATTATTACCTGGTAACTGTCCATAGCTTGAATCGGCTCCTATATCAAACAATAGACCTTCAGTTGTTTTGTTAGAATCAAAAATCAGCTTGGGTTCCTCTTGGTTAGCCCCTTTAATGGAGATAAAATAAATTAAATTTACTGTTTGTTAATTCTTTATAGAATTGGTATTGAAATTATTAGATTAGCTTACAAATTATTGTGTATACAGCTGTTCCCAGGAGGAGAAGAATCATAGATGGAATTAAAACCCATCTCAGAACTTTCCATGTGAAAATACTCTTAACACTATCTCGACTTCCAACAGCTTCTATTTTATAAACTGCATCAGTACGAGTTCTCTGAAAACAAAACAGAAAAATGAATTAATTAACAGGAAAATAGACAAAAATTACTGTTACAGTACTATTGGAATATTATAAAAAAAAAAAAAACTTAAGTCTCTCAGATAGTCGTAAATTACTGACCAGCCAATGCTTATAAACAGAATGACATAAATTAAATAATTTTATTAATTCCATTCTGTCATTCTGTTTACATTTTCTTTTTTCTTTTCTGTATTCATTGGTTGTTATTTTATTCTGTTCTTAGCCCTGATGAAGTCTAGAAATTTTAGCCAAAACATTGGCACGATTAAATAAGTTCATCAACTAATTTGTGTTTTATTTTGATCGCAGCCCCAACCATCTTCTCCTCGTTTAAGTCATCCACGGTCAACTATCTCTCATAATTACTGATTGTCTAGTCTATAGCACTTGGTAGTTTTACATATTTCGAATTCATTTCCATCATTAGCTAAGATTTTATAAAAAGTGGAGTTACACCACTTTGGCTTTAAAAGGCTTGTATACTCATTATATGTTGAACTAAGATAGTCTGATTTTCTGTTCTCTGATGTACCTGATTTTGAGCGAAACACTGGCTAATTGATTATTTACTGCTATTTTAGGGACTATTTAATCTTTATGTAATATCTTAAAAGAAAAAATTAATATTTTGAGATTATGTGAAAGATAATGGAATAATTACTTTTATATTTGAAAACAAATAATTCTGTTTACTCATTAACAATTAAATTAATTTGATTTATTTAATCAAATACTCTATTATTTTTATTGATCATTATATCTCAAAAGCAATAATGTCGATTAAGGTAAAATTATAAATGGTGGATCTCCTTATGCAATAAGGCTGTTTCAAAAAATCGAAATAGAAGTAATTTAAAAAAAACATTTCTTAGACAAAGAGTGAGGGGGGATTTTAAACAGTCATTAGAATGATTCTTTAATAAAGCTGATATTGTCTCTCTTTCCCTGCACCAACCTGAATCTGTATTGCACAGCTTAACTTTCTAATTGTTCCAAATCGAGTGGATCTGTGGGTGTAGGAATGAAAGAGACCACACCCACGCTTTGGGTCATCTATCTTTGGTCATTGTGTGTCTTCATCACCACTATTTGAGATCCAGGTGAATTAAAGCCAAAGAAAGATGCAACAATTGAGTTCTAAGCTGTCCATGAATGAGTATGGAGAATCACTTGCTATCTACTCTTCACCACAGAGTTAAAAAATCAAGCTAAGCAATTTTCTCTAGACCTTCAGAATTATATTTCTAAACAATAGTTTCTTATCTGAGATCACACTTTTGACAAACCAGATTAAATGTGAATATAACCAAAAACAGTTTGAATAGCACTATCTATAGTTGTAGGGTCATCAGAGATATGCTATTGTGAGGCCAAAATTGATAGGATATTGCATGGATATTACCTGGCACCTCTTGGTCAGCGCAGAGGCTGCCCAAGGATTTGGAAGGTATAGAATGACCCCAAAGAAGAAATATTGGGATCCCTAAGACTATAACTTAGTTTGTAAATAATTAGTCATTGATTTAATTTTTGTATGTTAAGGGCCACTGCAGAGTGAGAGGCCATGGGCGTTCTCATCATTCTTCTATCGTCTTTTTGGATACATTTCTGACTGTATGCAAAAGATAACACATAGCCTATTGTCTTTCTGCTCAGCCATGATACCCAGAAGATTAAGTTGGCTCAGAGAACCTAACAAAACCCTTGATACCTGCAAAAAGTTTTCACCTGCTAACACTGTCTCACAGTGTAACTTTTTTTATTTCAATTTGAATATTCATTTTATAATTCTACAATATAATAAGGCATTTCGGTCGCGTTTGGATTCATTTTCATTTAACTTATATGTAGAATTAAAATAAAGTTGCAGAACATTTAGACAATGGTAATAGGCGAGTCCGTTATACAGGCAATGGGGCGGGTCAGGTAACTTGAACAACCTTAATCCTCTACAGATTGGAGAAGACTTCACACCTCATTAATCCTCTACATATCGTGGCTACGTATTATACTGATTGGTCTCAGGGAAAGAAAGTTATCTGCCGAATAAGTAAAACAACTTTTGAAAATGAAAACATCCATCACTACTTGCTTATCTCTCCACTTTCGGCGTTTGCCATTGTAACTCGTTTGATAATTTATGCCTCAGTTATGTGCCCAGTAAATTTTTAAATTGACTAAGAAATTGTCCATTTTTATCAGTTTCAAAGCCCATTATGGTTAATTAGGATTGGACTGTATCGAATAAAGGATTCTATCGGCCAGTTTTTCGAACTTTAATTTGACGAATTAGAGTTATAAAGGAGAGAAAAAAAATTAATGGATTGAATTTATTAGCATCGATTTATAAATCTCGTGAATCAGAAAGGAATTTATTAGTGAAATAAAAGAAAGTTTGACTAATGGGTCTGTTTTGTAAACTTCTGTATTACGGCCCCAGAGGAGTTAAAATGGCTTTGATAATTAAAATAAAATTAATTGCAAGATATCAGCGATAATATACTTACAATATTAAAATAAATTATGCAAACTGTGTTTTTAAACCGGTTGTGTAACACTGTAGTTAAGGTATTGTTCATTTTGTAACGAAAGTTGACATATTTCACACCCGTAAAGGAAAATCAGGAGTCCAATAGTTTTAAAAATTACATCTTTACGTTTCTGTTAAGATGGGGTAATTTTGTAACGGCGAAATATTAATAAATATCATACCTTTAAACTCACCTTTATTTCATCACCAATTTTAAGATCTCAAACTCTTAAATTTCTCATTGTATCGAGAAGTATTCGGTGTAACATCTTCGTTACAATTATCACAGTATCTCCTAGCTTATGCTTTATTTAGTCCGTAATTATTTCTAGATTTAATTTATTACCAGCCATCACGTAAGTGTTAGATAATACTATTTCAACTAAGATTTAAATTTAATTGTAGCGATTAAAAAGAAATTAAACTACTTTTTTATACCATTTTTAAGTACCAACTTCAATGGCTTAGCTTGAAGTACTTCTATTCCATCAGTCACACTTCTCACGACTTCTTTCCGGGATTCCCTTGGCTTATAATATATATTAATGTATAATTTTATTTTTTCTCATTTTTTTCCATTATATAATAAGTCAGTTATTCATTTCATTAATTCCATAAATATTATTTGTTTTATGTGTTAATTTTTTCCACCTACTCTTCAATAGCAAACTTATTATTATTATTTATTTATGATTTTTTTAAATAATTTATTTTTATTATTTAAAATTATATAGTAATTATAAGATTGTTTATAGTTAGAGGTGTCTTTTGCCGATCTGGTAATAAGTAAATATATATAAAAGAAAATAAACAACCGATGTTCATATCCAAGATAAATATAGTTTATTTTCATTATTCATCATTATTTTATTTATCTTGGGACTGACGTATACACTGACGATATAGAAATAAACAAAAAATTTTAAGTAAATCTGTAGGTTTATTTACGTGTTTCTATTATTAAAAACTTTCAAAAAATATTACTCACTTAATTTACAGTTAAGACATAAGTAATTACCCATAGTTCAGACTCGTGATGTTACAATGCTCGCTAAATAACTGACTATTCAATACTATATTTCCTTTATACATTATAAATTGAAGAAAAATAATTAGAAAAATTATCGTCGTAATAGTTGGTAATATTTATGTATCAAGTCTTTAAAAAGCATTAAAATAGTTAGTTAAAAATAAATCGTTAATGTGCTTGAAATCTAAGTATGATTGTTTATGAATCAACTTGGGAATAACAACCCGTAATAAAACAAATTTTAAACTTGGACGCATCACTTTTAAGGGCCTGGTGGCTGAAACGTTGGATAAACATAAGGATTCTCGAGAGAAAGAATCAATAGAAGTTTGCGTTTTATTTGTAATAATTGCAAATCTTTAAGTTCGAAATAGTTAGTAATATTTATGTATCAAGTCGAAATAATGATAAGAGAAGTATAACCTGTAAGTTGGCAGGACCGAGCGGATGTAGAGACCCTGCGGTTTTGGAAGTGTTCATCTGGCGGAGGAGAAGTCACCACTGGACTCCAGGGAGTAGTCACACTGGAAGCTCCGTACCTTTCACCCCTGAGTTCCTAATGTCATGGACGATACCACGCACAAATGCCACGACTCGCATCCCCCTGCGGGGTGTGTGGGGTCTTCGGAAGGTCAGTGAGGGTGTAGTCCTTTCTTGATGGCGTCACCCTTGTGCGGGGAAAGAATTCTTCACGACTGGCGACAGGTCGTCTCAGGAATTTTCACGAGTTAGTAGACCTTTTCATAAGTTCACACGAAGAATGTAATTCTAATGAGGTTCCCTAGTTGTTAAAGGGCACAGTTTAGATACACATTGTTTAAACAACGGTTTTACCATCCGAATTTATGAGCGAGTACTGCTGGATTACTGAATGTTTTTTATAATTTCGTATTTTTGAAACTAGACCATGGACGATCAAATAATTGAGTTCCACACTGGAGCAGTAGCTTCCTTCTGGAATAAATACCGGTGGCTCTTTTTGTTTTGATTACTGATCCTTTGTTTTGATCTTTGATTCGGGAAAAAGATTATTAGTTATCACTCAGTGAATCACCTCTGTCTTAAGTTTAAGTTTTTGGCAGGACGGAGATGGGTCGGCAATCCCTTTCTATTAACTGAACTCAGAGGGGTCACCTTAGCAACCTCGAAAGTACAATGGGGCCGGTTCGATTCCTGCCTGGACAGGTTGACTTTTATTTCATACCGGCCCCACAGAATGAAAACCTAACCTTTCCACGCTTGTTAAAATATTTTGGTTACCTATAGGATAACCTCTAGAATGTCAGACACGACCATGGGGGAGAGGGAAGGGGGAGATTAACAAAAAAAAAAAACAGGCTTCATAGGTTGTAGTAGTATGTATTTATGAAATTTTGAATTTCATGTTTTGTTTTTTTAATTTGAGGATTGGTGATTTTGCCATTTGCAATGGTCTCATAAAAATAAGCTCCAGATTCACCCTGTGCACTCCATTAGGTCCCACCCTGTGGACCCACTAGGTTCCACGAAGGGGGCCCAATACCAGAAGTCACTCGCTAGAAAAATATTGGTTTATATAACTAAGAAAATGTTTATTGTGATTTACGATAAGTCTTGTTAAGTTATAACTGATGTTATTATGTGATAAAAATAAGATTAATTTCTTGAAGAAAAATGGCTGATTGCCTTTCCTTCTCCCCTCCAATGTAAAAAGATAGACGGGATAAAATCTTGAAATGTCTAAAATTTAAAACCGGCCATGATAATAATTCTGTTAAGGTCCATCTATGGAGCATGAATATATGATACTTCAAATAATTATAACCACGGTAATGGGTTCATGCTCATTTGGTTGGAAGGCGTGTAAAGACTATATTTTTGTTGCAGTAAAGTTCAATTCTATTAAAGATAACTACTGGTAATAACCCAACCTAACGTCCTTTTTCGTGGAAACAGTAGATTGACCTTGAGAAAGCTTGATGCTTCTTTACAAGTCGAAGGATATGAATCGGCCTGGTATGCAGTGAAGGTGAAACGATAATGCAAATTAGTCTACGATTCATTGCACATTTTGAACGGCTCGTAGCCTATCTAAGCGTAGAGATATGGCAACTCAAGGACCGTAGAGCGACTATCTTGGCGGGCTTTCGCAAGGTTGACCCCTCCGACCTCTGATATTGGCGGTTAAACATTTTTTTCTTTACCACCCGCAATGTCCTTTGGTCTTGTTTACCAGACTATTCGGTGGTGATAATCGGTAGATAGTCCGGTTCAAAGGTCATCGGTTGTTGTCGGCGTCATCGCAGAATTTTGTATGCTTTTATCGGCTGTGGGTGTGTCAGTCATTTAATTTTTTTTTTTACAAATTATCATAATTTGCAAAGTAAACTATTAATTTCATAGCACAACGTACCGATCTGAACTCCAAATTCCCTGTATCATATATTCAGTATTACATAATTTTAGGGAATAGCACCAACTACAATGTTTATTTTATTATCTGTTAATGAAAGTATTAAAGATTACTAAGTTTGTACTCCAGCTTTTTTCTATTATCATAACTAATGTAGGTTTAGTACATAGTGCAGATATTTTTTTAACAATTAAGGAAGCTCTCAGAACTATCAAAACTATCAACAAGGGAACACATTTTTTTATTAAACATTATGTTCGGAAATATTAAAAATACAAGTTTGAAGGCCTAGATCTTTGTAGCGATTTTTTTTTACTATGAGGCTACCAGAACTTTCACCACAGTAGCTGGCAAGCAAAAAAATATCTTAATAAATATCATTCTCAAATATATTAGAAATACTAAGAAAAAAAACCAACTTACTGGTCCTAGGATTTTATTCCTAATAACTTTAACGATTTGTTATTGCACAATTTTTAGAATTCTTAGGTGGGCTATCAGGACTTTCAACAAAACTGTCGATTGTGGAAAACAATTTTTTTAGAAAAAATCTAGCTCACAACATTTCCTTAAAAAAAGAAATGCAAGCTAGAGGAACTAGAACTTTTTTTCTATTTACTGTGGCAATTGGCTTATGAGAGATAATTTTCAGAACTCTAAACAGAACTGCCGGCTAGCAAATATTTTCCTTAATAAACATTTTGCTCCATAATATTTAAGGCTAAAATAAAATTAACTCGAAGGCCCTAATCTATATTCTTATTTACTTTAGCATTTTGTACTGTAGATTATTTTAGAACTCTCAATAAAATTGTTGGTTTTTTGGTCATAAAATAAAATGACCGTACCGTAGCGGTCAGTACTATATGATTGTTTATTATTAATAAAAATGAGAACTTTTTAATTTTTTCAACTAAACAAAATATTTTATTTATTTATTGAGATTTACAACTGTAGTACATAAAATATAACTAGTAAATTTGTATGATTATAATGGTATGATACAGGCATGTAGAGAAACTACCAATTGGTAGCACTCTAAAAACATTTTTACAATATCAGGTCTCGAGGTCATCTTCTTTTCAGGCGCCTCGGAGGTCAGGAGTGAAAGCGGAAGCAAGATTAGAAACTAATGTTAACTAAGGGTTTGAGTGGTTAAGGAGTTATAATGGAAGGATTGGTATCTGGTTCGGGATAGATGGGTTACGTAAGGAACATTTAAGTCTTTATGAATGATTTTATTTGTAACACAGTAAGGAGCATTGACGATTTGGATTTTAAGGATTGAATACGAAAGGAATTTGAAGGTTTAGTGGAGCCCCAAAGCTCAACTCTCTATGCCTAGATAGGCCTATTGTTTTCATGTAGATCAGTCTTTTGTAATGAATCGGAAGTTTAAACCGTTTATCTAGTAAGTGCTGTAATTGTCGGAACCAACGTGCAGTTTCCAATCTTTTCAGTCTAGGGTGAGGATTACAAGTTAGTCGTTGGTCAAGGTGTAGTCCAAGGTAGCGGATCTGTTCTACAAGAGTAACATTATTAAAGTATACTGTAAGGCAGTCGGCAGGTATCGACGAAGAGTAAAGGTGATTTGTTGGAATTTATTTTAATCCTCAAATTTCGGCACCATTCTTCGAGGGTTGTGATATGGGACTGGAGAGTTTGGGATGCAATCAAAGGGCTATTATTAACTGTGAGCACTTTTTTTTTTTCATACCCTCCTGTAAAGATTTTAGTGGGTATTTGGTACGTGCATATAGGAGGTATGCTATGTGAAGGATACCTTGGATTGCCTTTTGGCGACTGTGAGCACACATGTGTCATCGGGATACGTGGTAAGGATAGTGTTAGGATTTGTTAATTAAATAAAATTAAAGGTACTTTTGTGGAAGATTTTTAAATATTCATCATTTAAGCCCTATCAGATTATTTAAATGAGAATAAGAGCGGATATCAAATACCATTTAATTATTCATTAACATGTCGAGTTTAATCAAAACAGTTAATGTTGTTTTCGAGAAAAAAAAATTGAAAAATCGATTCTATATAGTGGAACTTCCGGTTGGTAGATTTAATCGAAAAAGTTGCTATCATATCCCAGGCCTATATCCGCCTTAAATATTTAATTTCAGTTTCGCACGACTTCTAGTTTTTGACCAAGCTTGTTCACACAGAGCATTTTGCGAGACTAGGTCACTTGGTCTCTGGGAACTCAAAACGTGTATTTCCGTCAAAAACTCGAATTGGAAATTCTACACGGTCACAATACTTTCCCCAATTATATATTTCAGATATACCTAAGTGAAAGGGGAAAAAAAAGATCTTTCCGACGTTACCAACAAATTCGTATTTTGTCTTAGAATACAAGTTATAATTAAAGTATTTAGTTTCAAACAAAATCACTCTCTTGGGCTGATGAGAAAAATTTCAATCGTTTATTTTTGTAGACTTGTGTTATTAAATGAACAGGTAGGGCGTTTTAATTAATTTAAGAATGCTATAAAATTGAAAAAAAAAATTAACTTCATATACTGATGAGAGTAATGACTCTCATAATAACCATTAAATACAAATTTCCAACAAAAATAAAAAATTAAAATTTTTCTCATTTCATCTCATCTGAAGTCTATTTTGCGCGTGTATCATTTGACCAAATACAAATTTTTTTTTGGAATAGTTAGTTTGAACATTTTCGTATATGAACTTGAATCTTTAATTACACGTGAATATTTTGACCAAATGTTTTGGTACCGTTTGGAAAGAGGAAAGTATATTTTTTTTTAGATTTGAAGGCAATGAAAAGGAACTCCAATAAATTTAAACATTGTTTCACATCTCAATTCCGAATTGAGCAAAAAGTATCCGATTTGTGCCATTTGGTATATTACGTCCTTTTGGTACCTTAAAAAATTAAAGTTAACATGTTTAGTATCCCATGTGCAATTTCAGACTCCTAAAAACTTAAAGATGATCCGAAGTTATTACATCATGTTTTTCATATTACATCGTATCTTAAAATTGTTTGTCGTCTAATTTGAATCAGTCGAGTTTCTTAAAACAAAATTATTAAAGATGAACATACGAAAACTATAGCGGAAAACGAAATAATTCATTTAAAAAATAAGTAACAACGGTGTTTCTGATTTATTTTTGGATGATGGACACATGAAAAAACAAGAGAAAAGGAGTTTAAAAAAATCGTTGTATAAGATTGACTTGGTTTTCTTGAACATTTTGGAAAAAGTGAGATACCTGGTTTTTCCTCTGTAGTCTTCATTTTATTTAATTAAGTTGAAGAGGTTATTAGAACAATTATAGAATGATACTATATACCAACGGTTCCCAAACTTAAGCCATGGCACCCTTCTTGGTCAAAACAATTTCGCAGCACCTTGTCAAGTTAAAAAAAATGTAGCGTAATTGTTAGAAGGGGAACCAATGCAAAGGAAATGTTGGAATGAATTTTTTGTTTTGTAATATTTTGAGAAAAGGTATTCGCTTATGGAACCGGTGGCATACTCTTGTGGCATCCAGTTTGGGATCCGCTGCCGTGTCATATATATCTGAGGGAGTCTAGGCGTCGCTCATATTTGGGTGACATGGAGACTAAGAGGTTAAAATATTTTAGGCTAATGTATACCCTGCTGATTTCTCACAGAGTTACTTATGAAGCTCATGTATTTATTATGTCATGTAAGGAAAGATCACATAAACATTGTTGAAACTCAGTAAATGTAGCCAAATTCTTTTTTAATTTTCTTAGATTAGGTTAATTTACGTTTTAATAAAAAATATATTATTTATAACAAAATTAATTTATTGTTTACTTTAAATTTGAGGTCAAATATATCATTTTGAAATAACGTAATTATTAATTATTTAGTTTTACATATTGCACATCTTGAAGGGAAAGGGTAATACGCAATAAAGTTGTTTTTTATTTTCGAAACAACATTAGATACCAGCTAATTTCAATATACCAGCACCCAAGGTTTTTACACATATTGCTAGTATATCAGCTATTTAATACGCCTGAGGGCTGATTACTCTTTGGAGGTTATTGGGATCCAAATATTAAAATTTCTTACATTGGAAATTCATTCTGGATGTGTGGTGTGTTGATTTCATCTATGTGTTAATAGAAAAATTAGGCAATCTATTTTATCTGTTTTAAGATTAAAAAATACTTGCTCAACGAAAAAAAATATCTTATACCATCTGTGAGCCTTGATGGTACAAGATTTTTTTTTCAAGGAGCAAATAATATTCTTTAATCTCAAAGCAGATAAAATAGATTGCCTTATTTTTCTATTAGACCATAGATAAAAAAAAAAAATTGGAAATCAAATACTATTAAGATTGGTATGGATAACTATACTAATAAGAGGGCTGGTTTCAAAATAGTATTTCTCATAAAAATAGCTTTGGGGCTCTCGTTCTTTTAATAATTAATTGACAGGATATATGGTTGATGGATACTTCTGATACTGGTATCGATACCCGACTAGCTGAGCCGATGAGAAAAAACAAAAATTATAAAAGCAATCCATATTTCAAAAGTATGTACATTAATGTATCTTGCAGCGGGGAACAAGACTAAAAAAAAGTCATAGGGGTAAATAAAATATCGATTATATATAATTTAAAAAAATATAATACCACTGGAGTATCGAATGGAAAGTATCGATACTGGTGTTGCATCCCATTGCAAGCATCAGCGCATCCCTAATGACGTATACCGACATTAGATGCTGGTGACATGTGACATGTTTTGCATCTGTATCATAGTTATTTGTATGTAACTTGATTTAGCCATGAGACAAATACGTGCAACATTTAATACAGCTATGGGATATATAAGATAGGAATCAGTTATTGGCTAAGAGTTGAATAAGGTAGCTATAAAAATTCCTATACCTAATATTTCATCTTTTGGAATTTTCATGTTAAGTATATAGCTTATTTTTGAAATTTTAATTTTTTAAATGTTCATGTTGCAAACAGCTATTTGGATTAAATAAAATAAGAGTATAATTTAAGTCATGTAGTTTATATTTACCATTCTAACAAAGTTACAGCCTATTGAGAACATAAATACAACAAATAAATTAATAATATTTTGTTATCATAATCACTTAAGTGTTTCAAATTTTAAGTTTAATATGTACACCCTTTTTATAAATACAGCGTTTAGTTTCCAAGACATAATTACAAAAATCTAGACTTTTATTGCAGTTTTAGTAGTTCCTATGGCGTGTAAACAGCCTGCATTCGAGATTTTTTTATTTTATTTTAGATAGATTTATTTATTGATAGATATTAAAATCTGCCACACAGTTGTGGGCAATAGGTAATAGTGATGAATAATCCCATACATACTAAAATAATAAAATAAAATAAATAAACTCTCGCATACGAGATGTAAAGATTTTTTTTTAATATTGTTTTTTTAACTAATTAACTACTACACAACCGCGAAACAGGATTCCTCAATTTTTTTTATAAGATAGTATAAATAATTTCATTATTTGAGTAATTGTGATTATGTCATGCATATAAGACACAAATTTGAAAAGATATCCTTCATAATAATTTTTTACCTCTACTTTTATTCACAATTATGAAAAAAAAATATATTGACAAGCAGCGAATCGATTTATACATAATAAATCGACTTTATAAAAAAAAGATGGAGGGGTCAGGAATGAGGAAGCATTTCAATTCTTCTTGGGCTTAAGTAATTTTTTATGGTGTCACGTAAGTAAAGCAAGTCCCTCATTCAGTTCCTTTTCAATCTTATCGAGTTATACGGCACGTCAATCTCACCCATTTTATGTTAAATCTGATCGAATTTAGTCCGAGTTTTTATGAAGTTGTAAGTAGAGAGTCTGTAGTTCATCCATTTTTGATTCGGTATTGGTGTTTGTCATTCACGATTTCTACTTGTGTTATCAGTTAATGGATTTTAATTGAATAAATATGTAGGCTTTGTAAGTTGCCCCTTTTTGCTTTGCTACAGTTGCAGATTAGTTTTTGTTCGGTTTGTATAAACATTCTTGGGTATAAACTTATAACTTCAGCTCCGTTTGTGTATTTTAGACAAAATGAGTTTTGATTTAGTTACTGACAGCATATTAAGTGTTATTCCAAGAACCCGAGAAGAGAATAAAATAAGTTATTTTACCCCAATTTTTTATTACTTTAATGAAGGCTATATATTGTTGAGTCAAAATTGATGACTCTGCCAATCGTGGTAAGGGGGAAAAAGATGGGGTGTGGGCTGTGAGTTACGAAACATTCATTATTCTTTGTTCTTTCAAGTAAAGAAAAAAAAAAATTATGTTAGAAGAAGGGTCAATTTTTACCTTGACTATTCAGTTAATATTGAAGTATTTAAAGTTAAGGCCCCCTGCAGATTATTTTGTTCAAGAAAATCTTAACTGTTCGATCATTTTCCATTAAGAACTCCATATCGTTGAAATTTCTGATACCAAAAACTTCATAGTACATTATTTATTTGGTATATAAGCTCTTAACGTTTAATATTCCTGGAGATACAGTTTTTTCTGAAAGTAACATTTTTTTTTTTATGTTTTATTTTATACCAGATGGGCCTTACAAGGTTGTTATAACCGTTATATTATATATGTATATTTTTTAACAGTAGATTATGGCTGAGGGGTATAGTCTCGTACAAAAGACACCCCTAACTATATACAATGTTGTTATTAAAAGAAGAAAAAAATAATAAAATAAATAGATAAGAGTAATGCTCCTTAATTAAAGATGAATGTAAAATTAATAACAAAAAATAATGATATTGGTAAACTTAAATAAAACAAACAATTGCCCTCTAATAGTGAAAAGAAACAAGTTAATTTGAAAAAGGGACGAGAGAAGAAAATATATAAAAAAAAAAAATAATAATGAATAAATAAAATGAGTAATAATAAAAAGTAAAATTCTGGTAGTGTGACTATGAATTAATTTTATATTTATTAATATTTATAACAGAATTTTCTGCAGCAGTCTGGGCTTCAGTCTTCGGGTTGAGGAAAAGTAACATTGTTTTCCAAATAGCGAATTATCAATTAAGGCGAATATCATGGGAACTGCAACTACTACTCCTCAATTGATAGCTTGTAGGCACCTGTACGTCGTTCGTAAGAGTAATAGTTTCCATGAGATCTGCCAAAAATAAATTTACAAAGTATTGATTTTTCACTATTTGATAAAAATGTTATTTTATGAAAAAAAACTATTGAACGTAAATATCTCTATTATATATAGTTCATATATTTACTCTATTTTAAATGACGTTCTCGTAAAATCCTCAATGCTCCTTACTTTGTCTCAAATAAAATCATACATAAAGACCTTAATGTTCCCTATGTAACCGATCCAGCCCGAACCAGATATCACTCCTTCCATTATAAATTCTCTAAACACTCAAACCCCCTAGTTTCTAATCTTGCATCCTCTTCCATTCCTGACAATCCTCCGAGGCGCCTTAAAAGAAGATGGCCACGAGACCAGCTAATGTAAAATGTCATTAGAGTGCTACCAATGGGTAGTTTCTCTACACGCCTGTAACACTCCAATTTAACTTAGATCAGATTTTCTAAATGTATTATAATGTACAGTTGTAAATAGCAATAAATAAATATTAAAAAAAAAAAAAAAAAATGACGTTCAATTATGTATTTCAGTGTTGTGGGTAGTTTTAAGGATATGCAAATCTGAATAAAAATTGAATTCATTGTTAAGTTTTAAACAGTTGCCATTTTTTATTACCACTAACAAGGATTGCCAAAGTCAAAAATTTCAACTATTAACTGTTAGTAGTTTTTATTAAAGTAATCAATGATTGGGGGGAAATAACTTTTTTTTTTCTCCAGGTTCTAGGACTGTTAAATTTTTGTATTCCTACTTATCATTTATTATATCTGTCATAGTTGTCAACTAAGATATGAGCTTCCAATTATAACTATCCCTGAGATGATAAAAAAGTAGTTTAATAGATCTCTTATCCAACTCCTTTTCAGTTTTCTGAAGGTGACTGAGGTGGGTTGTGGCCTTGCTCTATACAGAATTATTTTTATGCTCATGGAATTCGTTACGAAAAGTTATTTTTCAAAAATCTTTCTATTTCTATTTGTTTTTAAGTGGAATAATTCTGGCTGTAGTTTTATTTATAAACTACGGTGTTTGAAAAGAACATGGCCTCATGACCTTATAACAAAATATCAGCTTAAGCTTCCACTGGCTTGTGAAATTTTTCAAGCTAGTCATCTAAGGAGTATTCCACCATGAACCTAGGCCGAACCATGGCCCCGTTGCAATGAGCTTATTAATACTTTATTATTTACAGAGTTGACTCCTCAGAGCTGGAAGCCGGTAGCCGGCCGCGGTATGCAGTTACAACACAAGGGTCAGGAGTCTCCGGTGACACCTCTTATGTGGGACGCTCTGTCCGCTTATGTAAGAGTGTGGCTTCCTCGAGGTCATCAGCTTCTTTTTCTTCGGTTAGGATTAATCCCTAGTCACGGGTTACGGGTGTTAATGTCAGTCCTGCTCCAGCGAAGAGGAGATAGGATAAAATGATTATCCGTCTCGTATAATTATGGATACATCAATCAACATTTTAAAATTATAGCTATCTATTACTCGATTTGAAACAGTAGTTTCTAGGGTTTGTTGTTTTTTTCTTGGTCATAACGTTTTTTTTTTCTGTCTTTAACATTTTTTTGTAGTTATTTTAATTAATTATTAAACACAGATCGCCACAAGGGGATAATTGATAAACGTTACATGATAGGGTGCAAATATCTTTTGCACGATACAGTGAGGTGATTTGAATTTTCTTTTTTACATATTCTTACTTTTTAACAATAGAAAAATTGTGGGGGTGGGGAGCACATTGTTAACGCAATGTACTATTAGCTCCAAGGACCCGAGTTCGAATCCGGCTGTGGAAGATGATTATTATATGTCACCATTA
This sequence comes from Halyomorpha halys, assembly GCF_000696795.3. NCBI lineage: Eukaryota > Metazoa > Arthropoda > Insecta > Hemiptera > Pentatomidae > Halyomorpha > Halyomorpha halys. The sequence continues at coordinate 2,013,990 of NW_027112088.1, read as the reverse complement.
CCCGTTGAGTCAGCCATGTGGGTTAGGAGTCCTCCGGGATCCACCCAACCTTATTATGTAGGTACCCTTAATTGCGTAAAAATCTGGCGGTCGAGTATGATTCTGACCAAATCACCTCCTTGCATAACCATTGGTCTAGTATTGCATTATTGTAGTATTGCAAGTACTGCACCCCTAACCCTTCATGGGCTGTAGTGGTACAGATTTAATTAACTGTAGGAAAATTGATTAGAAAAACCAATAAGTAAATAATCATAGCTTATAAATAATAAATAATTAATGCAATTAGTTGAAGAAAATAAATAAAATTCGTTTTCAAGGTTTGTTCACATTTTGTCCATTAGTATAGGTTTAGTGATGTAGTCTCCTATGTTTTGTATGAACGGGTCATACATGTAACTAAGTATAATATTATTTTTTGCTATAATCTTTGGTTTTCAAACGATATTAATAAATCTATTTTACTATTACTAACCTCGAAGAAATATTTTTTCTCTTACCTCTTTATGTTAATTAACAAATCCCGTCATAGTTTATATTTATCTGTTTTTTATTTGTGCTAACAATGCGAGATGGTTCATATTTTCAAAGAAACAAAATGAAAAGTACTTTAGAGGAATATTTTTTTTAAATTCCCATTTAAGCCCTGTTAGACTATTTAATAAGGGAAATAACCTATTTGATATTAAAAGCCATCTGATTGGTACACTGAATTTAATCAAAATCGTTTGAACTGTTGTAAAAATCGAAAAAGTGTGAAAAATTGATTTTTAAATATGTAATTTTAGTTTCGCACTTTAGGTTTTTGACGTAGGCTGTTCACACAGACTTTTTTTGCTAAAGTTGGCCATTGGCCATAAAGTTGGACAGACTCAGTGGATTTCAAAACGTGAAATTTCGTTGAAAATAGGAATTTGAAATTTTTCACGATTGCAATCATTAAATAATCCTAATTGACGATAGGTAGCAGATGGTATAGTTTGACAGGGGCTGTCGGTGATACTGGTGGTTCAAAGATTACAGAGTAATCTAATAATTGTAAGATAATGTTATGGCTATCGTATTTACATATCTTTGTAATGTAAAATATATAATTGTTTAAGCAATAAATTTATCAACCTAGTAATAATTTTTCTTGTCTTACACCAGCACCGCCATGTTCTAAAACGGATTTTCAAATTTACTGAACCGAATATCACGACGATGTCGTAGATCTGCTTTGATCGAAGGTGGTCTATGAAGGGTCCAAAGGGCGTGAGAAGTCTAATACTGAACGAGCGATCGTGAAAGGATGAATTGAAGCAGCACATTACCTCGACCTATCTCTATTAGCTAACCATATTCCGACATGGTCTTTGACCTCAAGTTATATGTCGGTGTTCTATTTGAGGTTTAGTAGTACCAGGTGTCGTAGTGTGCCAATACTTATAGTTAGTGGCAGGATGTTCATACAGCAAAAAATTCAAAATATGCAAAATCGTGTAGTAAAAACTCGAAATATGCAAAATCAACTGTATTGTTTGATAATATTAATTGATGAAAATCTTCTCTTACAGTTAAAGATTTGGATTAAAATTAACTCATATCCTATTCTAAATAGAAAATCCAAATTAAAACCAGAAACAGCTAGTCTTATTTTTAAAACTATTCTCAGGCCACTGCTGATGTATTGCTCTGAACTCTTGGGAGCGACATCCTTTACTAAAAGGAAAAAATTAAAATCTTTTCAAAATAAAGTCGTAAGAACTGCAATGGGTTCTCCTTGGTTTGTAAGAAACAGCCAATTGCATCGGAAATAACAAATGGAGACAATTGAAGATTACATTAAAAAAAGGTTCATTAAGTTCCACTCCCAGTTACCGACAGTTACAGGAGCAGTGACCTATAACTTGGGAAACCCAACCCCAACCCGAAGACTGAAGCCCAGACTGCTGCAGGACATCCTATTATAAGTTCTATATTTATCAGTTCTGTTATTGTCACTCTAAAATTTTATTTTATTTTAATTTTTTTTTCCATTAGAAGTCAATTATTTATTTTGGTAAATTTATAAATGCCATTGTTTTTATTATTAATTTTACTTTTATCTATTATTAAGAATTGTTATTTTAGTATTTCCCCGACAACACAGAATATCAATCTACTAAATATTATTTCAATATCATGATATCAATTATTTGACTGATTAATATAATTCTATGATTTTTTATTTATTTATTATTTTTTTATTTATTTTATGGTCGATTCGATTATTCTCGTGTTAAACAACCCTTAGTCTTACCCCGTCTTGATCTCTCTCAGATCACTGCATCACTGTTCCAAATTATTTATTTATTTACACTAGTGGCCGAGATAGGGATAATTAATCCGGTATCATGAACAATTTAACTAAATATTTATTAGTAGTTAGTTTCCTGACTTTTTAAAAATTTTTTTGTTTTTATGAATCACTAAAAATAATATACATAGTTAAAGCCCAAAATATGCAAATCCTTATGGAAAATCGACAAAATAGTGCAGTAAATCCAAAACGTGCAATATAAGACTAGTACTGTATTTAACGTCCTTTTCATGATTAAAATTTCTGTTGAGGCTGGGCTGGATTTGAAGCTAGTAAACAAATGATGCAATTGCACGAAAATCTGGTCTCTGGATAAATTCAGGAATTTCATTTTAAAACAAGACTCTTAATTGTTTATGTATTTAGTGCTTGTCATGAAGAATGTTTCGAACATTTTAATGTTCAGATTTGATAAAACATAACTTACGATAATTAGAATTATAAATCCCTTTGGTTCGCTATAGTGAACTTTATAAAAATGATTTTAATACATGATATTTTTATGGTTAAACGATGTTACCTAAAGTAACTAGGGACGATCCAGGAATTCACTTCAGAAGGGCGTTAAAAAAAAAAAATTGAAAAAACTTTGGTTCCACTCTCTCTTGGTCTAAGAATTTTTTTTGGTCGAAATTACTGGCTCACAACTCCAATCAGTCCAGAAAAAGAAATAGAACTCGCGTTAAAAATGAAGAATCAGAAGGGTCTAATCACTGAAAGACAAATAGTGTTAACCTGATTTTCTAGAGTAGCAAAGTAATTTTAAAATATTTTTTTATTTCATCGATTTATAAATGATGTTTTAGGGTGTGTCCTAACTGAAAGTATTAATTAAGGATCTCATAATAAGAAAATTGTTGCCTAGTTAAGGAGATATTAGCGTCTATTGATTTTCCTTGTTGTGAATTATTTAGGCTATAATAAATTAACTAATTTGTGTTCCCACTACTTTAATAATGAGATGCAAACATTAACAATCATATTAAATTTTGTTCAAAGTGATTACCTTGAGCATTAAGACAGGCTAAGTATCTTTCTTCCAAAGCTGTAGTGTTTGAACGGCATAAGTGTAAGATAAGTATTGTCATGCTCTCTAAATCACCACTAATTTTTTTTCTTTGGAGTGCATTAAACATGAAGTATATGCAAGCCAGGCCACTAATCTCAATTTTTTAGAGATAAGGATAATTGGAACTTGCAATGATGAAGAAACAGAAGAAAGATGCTTAGCCTGGTTTATAACATTTAATATGAATGTTAATGTTTATATATCATTATTATAGTAATTGGAACATTTAATTTATTTATTATTACCTAGTAATTGGTGACAATGAAAATATTCAGACACGAGTACTTCCTAAATAAAGCATTAACGAACATACGTTCATATGATTTTTTTTTAAAGATGTTTAATTCATGTTTTCAGTTAGGAACCTGAATTCTAAAACACATAGTATATTTTTTCAATAGCTACTAACGCAAAATCCTACAAAGCTAAATACAAAACAGAGTGATGCTATGTCACGCCGAGGCAATTTGGCTTTTCCAGAAAGAGTGACATCTTCCTAAAGTGGTAAGGCTCATTATAGATTCGCAGAAGAGGTTAAGTAATTTGGAAATTGCGAAATGCTCTTCGCCTGGATGACTTAGGGTCTGGCTACTATTACAATAACTCAAGACAAATTATTTAATGATGAATCCCCTCGCGTTTGAAGTTTATGAAATTATAAAGCAGGAAAATAAATTATGGTGGCTTATAACGTGTAATTTTTCATTCGAGATGACTACTCATGATGATGAATGTAGAATGGAAATGCGATGGGAAAAATAAAGTCCCATGTGGGCTTCTTGGAAATTCCAATGTAGTTTAAGTTTTACTTTTTTGTCAATGCCCTTGTAGGGTATGAGTAATTCAGCAATAAATAAATGCTTATTGAATACAAGCATACTAAATTTTGAGATAAAATTATTTTTAATACCGGTGAGTATTCATTCAAATTTGGTTATTTGTATGTATTTATAATGATATTAATTGTTATTTCACTTGTATTTATTTATATTTATATTAATTGTTATTCAGTTCATATTCTTTTAGTTTTCTTCCTTCTTTTTATTTTGTTTTTCATACGATAAAGCTTTGTATGTCAACTCTTCAAGTCTTATTATACATACAATGTTTGTTTCTTTTCTCACTTAGCCATGTAAAGTGTGGCGAAACATTTGTTGATAAGAACTAGTTTTTTTGCGTAGCTTTTATTATTGCCACCTGGGTCATCTTCCTACAATTAGTCTTCCAACATATTTTTTGAAGATCCGAATATTTTCGTGAAGGTGTTTGAAATTTCCCTGACTCTGAAATGCCTTCCCTCTCCGAGAATTCTTGGATCCGATCCTGCTTACTAAGAGCAAGCGGTTCGGCGCGGAAGTATTTAGATATGAACCCGCTCCAAGGTCCGAGGTTTGGAGATCAAGGGTAGTCTCTGCAGTTAGTCACCGCCGAGTGCGTAGCGTTCCAAATGGATTGCACGCTTCTTGTTTCCTGCAGACTTCGGGTTAAGGCTGCCACTATACTATCCGGCATTCCACGGCTGTCACAATTTTATCTAAAGTTTTACCGTAATAAGGAAGTGGGAATGATTGATTATTATGTTAATATTTATGGAATTTACTGCTTATTATTTATTAATAATGTTAAAGCATTGGTGATTTATCTCTCAACTACAAGATAGTATTAAATTAAACATTAAAAAATCTGCTGAGATGCGAATATCACAAAACTTTTACTTACCATTCTGCTGGAATTAATCCCCGCTCGTTTCAGAACAGATATTCCATTATTATTCACTGTGGTAATAATTTTCCAAATGAACCTTTCAGTTAATGGACCAACTCCAATTTTAACAGTTTTTGGATATGAAAATTTAACAATTTACTATAATTTACATTCTGTTTTTATCCGTTTATTGAATGATAAACTGTTATAGAACCAAAAGAATGATTTTATGGAATTAGTCATACTGTCAACGGAAAAGCTCATTTATAATTTAAGTGAAATAAAACAGCTAACTATTTTTTAACTATAGTGACATGAAAATATTTATCAGACTGGTGAAACGTAAAAACTGCGCATGCGCTCACCATGGAAAAAAAAAGTGTAAAATAGATTATTTAAAGTGACACCTCCGGTAGAAGGATTTTAACGAGAGAATTTCTGTAACATTGCAGGTATATGCCCTAAACATGCAATCCACATTCGTACGACTTTTCATGGACTTTGAACTCTGAGGACCTCTGAACGTTTATTTCCATAGAAATCTCGGATTCGTAATTTTGCAGAATGTTAGTAGCTCTTTACGTACAATAGTTAAGAGAAGATAAAAAGTAATAATTAAAGAAGATATATTTTTATACTTTATTTTCTATATAGCTTTTAATTAATATTATTACTAATAAATTTTTTTTTTAAATAGTATTAATAATAAATATTATGAAAAATACCCTTGAAAGAAGGACGATATTCTTGAACGAAGGAACCAACCAATCATCGATATATCAGGAACATTGTGTTTCTTCATCCAATTGCGACTGAAGCCGTCGGAACTTGCTTTCGCTCTTTCGTCGAACATATCGCAAGATGGCTGAAGACATGCGTTACACATCTTGACCCCTCTTACAGTTAGCCAGATCACGAGGGTCGTGTTGTATTGTGCCGACCTTACCGGGACTACTCTCTTTAAGTTCACAGTTTCCTGACCATCCAGAGCACGTCTTGAAGAGGAGATACGTGTACATCGTCGCGTCGTGCTTTTGCGTCATTTTTTTTTAGAACTAGAATGCAACATGTCGTGGAATGCTGTTTTGTTGGTAAAACCTTATTTGAGTATTTTCTTGGAATATGTTTAGAATCTCATTTCGAAGAACTTTGTGTCCTTATTTCGAATTGTATTTACAGCAAATAATTATTAAATTGAACAAGAGGCTAACTATATAAATGGTAAAATTTTCTTCGTAATTCAACTGTCTTAACCTTCCAACAATCTAACCTTCCATTTTTTACTTTCACTTACGTATATATGTCATATATCAAAGTAATGTAATCGTAAAAATTTCGTATTCGAGTTTTCGAAAAAAAATACATTTTTACGAGGCTCCCTTAGTCCAAAAATTAGTCATTGTCCTCCCTTCCAGAGAACCTCTGCAGAAAGACTGAGTAAAGAATGAACTTGAAGAAAACCCATTCATGGAAAAAGATTTTAGTAAAATAGGTAAATAAAACAAAATGTAATACTTTCGGCGTGTGTATAAATATATGCATATACATATATTTTCTTAGAATGGGCATGAATGAAAATGAAATGAATGAATTTTATTTTAAGTAAAGGAGGATAAAAGAAAGGAAAATATGTGATTACTTGGTTAGGATATTTATCTTTTTTGTTTCATTATATATAAATTCTTTCCGGGGTTTCCGTTTTGCCAATCTGATAACTTTTTCTTATCACCATAGTTATTAAATAATTAGTTTTTAATTTCACTTAACCTATTACTAACAGTACTTTCCTGAAAACTATTTGATTTGAAGTTAGATAATCTGTCAGCTAGTAAAAGTTGTGTGATTTTTAATTTATTAATATTTAAAATAAAATTAATACTATGAAATTATAAATTTCAATTAAATATTGCAAAGAACCACATTATTTAGAAAAAATTGCTTCCTTCAACAGTAAACATTAAACCCAATTTTTTTATTAGTTAACCAAAAGTTGTAGTATTTCATTAGATTGGCCAAGTATTTGTTATACATAAATAAGGAAAATATGAAGACAAGATATTTTTATCATTTATCAATCTTTACAAAGATTGCAATGACAGTCAAAATGTATTATTAGTGTGAACATTGTGGTCGACCGACGAACAAATATTTACCTCTAGTTCTGTTGCAGCCAATGAGATAAAGAAAAGATACATCAGAAAATTCATTTCTATTTTGGTTTTTAATAAACTTCAGGGACGAAAACAAACTTTCACATACATACATGCTTCTGAATATTGATGACATTTTTAGTCCTAAATTTCGCAAGTTAGGAAATTTATATTTAGGCAACAATTATAAAAAATCATGACCATTTTCATTCCTGTTTATTAGAAATATGTCAGCTTGCACATCACATAATTCAAGTTATTTGGTCTTCGATTGTAGCTCCATGAGGGTAATTATACAGCAGTATACTACTTTTGAGACTTCCAATTTCCTCGAGTCTGGTATTGAAATCATCAGTTATTTCTTGGATTTTGGAACTATAGCTTGAAAAATTGTAGTATTTGAATCCTTCAGCTAACTGAAGACAGCTAGAAAAGTGTATTAACTTTTTGTTTTTCAAAGTTTGTTTGAACATTGTTGGCTTATTACCTAACCTATTGATGCTATGAGCCAAATTTTAGGTTAAGATGATTAGTCAAGTCTGTTAACCCGTCATCGGTTACTAGATCGATTTTAACACGGTTGGATGCGCGTTAGACTTTTTCTCATATTTCTTAATTAGAGCTCTTGACGCATTTTTTAAAATATAAAATTTTGATTTAGATTAGGATTATATAAGCATAACAAGAAAAGTATAAACAAAACTTATTTTGATACAAGAGCATACTAGTTTTAAAAAATTCAAAAAATAAACATAATCATAAAATAGTGTTAAACATAAAATGATATTTTGAGACAGACAAAGTTATAAAAAGAATCAAAATGCAGACATATCATATTATAAGGACATAACACTAATCTTAAAAAAAAAAATGCTGCAGAAATCTCTTGTGCACAACTGGTGCAAGTGAAAACCGTATGACTGGGACATATCGGTCTTTTACACTGGTGGTAAATCTTTTTTGTTTTTTTATTTGATCTCCTGGGACAGAATACTCGAAACCCTTCCGCAATAATGGGTGTGGCGCAGCGATGAAGTGAAATAATGAAAAGATTAATTTTTGTTTTAAGGACCACCCTAATATACACTTATAGTTTCGAAATAATATACTAATTTATAGTAAATGGTGAGTAACTAATGAAGTTCCTATTCAACCCTACGTTTCCCTGGTTCTGCTTAATTTTTCCCTCAAGAAAAAATCATTTTTATGGATTAAATACACTTGGCTCACGTGACAAAAAAAATCCTCACAACTTGAATATTTTTATTGCATCCTCAGTTGCGAGTGGGATAATGTCCCATGATAAGGAAGAGACTGTGAACAGCAGATACCAGGAAGATGGGAACTACAGCCTCCCTCTAGCAGAACCCAGACCCTTAAAACGATTGACGTGAGAGAAATTCTCACACAGCGACCAATGACGGGTTAAAAAAACTGATTGACCAAAATTATGGATCTTCAAATTTCTTCGCAAGTTGAGTGGTGTCAAATGGTACGTTATTGAGAAATACGTGGATTTCCTTTTTTATTAATCAGAAGCAATCTCCCTCATACATCACAACGCTCCAGCGGTCAATTTGAGAACAATAAATCATTACATTATTTAAACTGACTTATAAACCAGCATATTTGGTATAAGTTTATTTTATATTAAATTATAAAATCTTTTTTTAAAGGAAGGCGTTTTAAAGTATTTTTTTTGTTTAATAAGCTCTCGCGGGTCGTTAAGTTGGACAACCATGATAAAGATTTATTGACACTTAATTGTTTTACCAATTTCTACAAGATAACTGAATTGCATTGCAAATTCATCTTCCGCATTTTCATTTAAAGCTTGTACCTACACCTCAGATGAAAGCACTTAAAGATAGTTAAGGATGCCTGTCATTTAGGAATTTCTTATAATCTAAAACGGTTTTGCGATTGTATAAGAGGTTATAAGGTGTAAACGTATGCATAAGTTTTAATTAGAAACTTGAGAAGATGGGGGTGGGAAAGTATTTCTGAAAACTAGTTAGTCGAGATTTGTAGATGTGACCGCAGGCCACCGGAAAGTGGTCCAGTATAAATAGGAAGCAATCTAAGCTAGGGAACAGAATGTATCTTCCCCAGGGAGAGTTGGGCATTTCTTAGAAGAATTATTTTAAAAAAGATACCGAAAGAATAATTGAGCCTTTTATAGCTTGATTAAAACTTTGAATTTTGAATGAATTGGATTTTTTTAAATATATTACTCAACGAACTTTCAAAAAGTTAAAATCCATCAAATCTGTTTTCATCCTCAATTTTCCTTAATAAGCTTAATCAATCACGTAATATTAAAAAAAAGTCTTGGAGATAAAAAAAAATTCTCTTTTCTCTGTTAATTAACAGCATTAATAGTTAATTATCAGTCTTATTTAAATTACTTTCTTGAGCCAAATAATAATTTTACTATATTTCTGTTTGCTACAACATATTGAAATTCTGATTATAGTTTTCAAATGTTATATTAAAAATTTTGGGCAACGTAACGTGCCCTTAAATAGCTTTTTAATGCCAGGTTTTTAATTGACTAAATGAAAATTTTACAAAGTTAAAATGTTTCTATTTCAACTAGTAGTCACTTTATCAAGATCATTCTTTTACCACTTATGAAAACAGTCCTAAAAAACCGATATTGCCAAAAACTTTCAGTAACCATGTTCAATGACCAAACGACTCTATTTCTGTTGTTTTTTACCTTAGAAACTGGGTTGTTCTAAATTAAAAAATAATTAAATAAACGTTTTTTTATTATCAAAATTTTGCGTTCATTGGAGATCTTTTATTTTTATTTTGCTTCAATACTCTTATATAAATTCTAATTTGTATTTATCGTGATACGCTTAGTAGTTGGTGATAATTCCTGTCTGCCAGTTATAATTGTACATATCCAATAATCAACTCCAATATTCATTAACCATCTTTGTTTCTAAACGTCTTAATCTAGTTTATCCACAAAACCTTGCAAAGAATGAAAGTACAGTGTGAAAAAGCTCCGAGAAGAACCCAGGGAGGAAATTAAAGTCAGTTTGCGTAACCTTTCAGATATTTTTTTCCCTTCCTTGAGCTGGTTTCCTGTTGCAGAGCGCGCTGTAAACAGATATTAAAGCTTAATGATGGTGTTGCTAGCTGTGAGATCAAGTGGCTGAGAGTACGCTAGTGTTCCTCCCCGGGGTCTATTGTGTAATTGGGTGTCCTCCATCATGTGCCGAGCCGTTTACCCCGGGACACTTTCTAGATATTTTGGAACTTGAAACTAGCACCATTAGTCACATGGAGGATGGAGACTAGTTTCTCCAACGGGATGGTTATTCTATAAGTTATTTTCACGATATCGATAGCACGAGTCACGTAACAGAACCGAAAGTTGCGCCTAAAAGAATATGATAATCGTGAGGCATAATTTAGTCAGCACATTTTTAGAATATTGTGATTCCTTAGATTACCTTCCATCTACTACTAAAAAAAGTGATTTTATTGATCTTCTTTTTAAAACAGTACAAATTGCTTCTCTGATTTCAAAAAAGTACAAGTAGTTTAAGTAATGATAACAATGAGAGGCTTTTTGAAGACTTAGCTTTATTTCCAATTGCTGTGCACATACATTCATCCAGTGACATCCCTCGAAACCGAAGTCCATCTGTCTTCACGCAATGCTCCCATCTACGTTTAGTTCTACACATCTTTTAGCCGTCGTATCAGTTTTATTGTAATTATTATTTTTTTTTAATATTTATTCGTTACTAACCTTGCACACCCATCTTATGAGCCGCATTGCTATTATGCTATCATGCTATAACCTGACTGTAGTTACCGAGTGCAGTTCCCACAATTAGGCGTTGTGTATCCTACCTGCTCTGGCTAACTCTTCCTTCTTCGGCCCGAATGTCTTGTGCAATGCTTCGTTTTCAAAAACATTAAAGCGCTGTTATTTCCTTAGTGTGAGAGGACACTTTTTGCATCCGTAAAGAACAGTAAGAACGGTATTAGTTATGTAAATTATAACTTTTAAATTAGAACAGAAGTCGTAAGCTAAGCGATTTCGAATTTAAATAGTTACAAGTATTTTCCGAAATACGCAGACCACTCAGTATGCTGCTTACCGTATATTTTGTTCTATCCGTATTTTAAGACCAAGTTCTTTGTAGCTTATTGCAACGTAGCTGTGTTTAATTTTGTAGAGTCACCCATGTAGTTTTAGTCTTCACCCAATAATATCAAACTATCAGTACATCCTAGCACGGGTATTTTACCACCTAGGTTTAAACTCTTTACTCTTTGTCGTAAAACTGCCGACTGCCCTACAGTATACTTTAATAATGTCGCTCTTACCCCTGTAGAACAGATCCGCTGCCTTGGACTACATCTTGGACGACTAACTTGGAATCCTCATTTATTGCATACTCTTTTATTTTCTTAGGTATATATTAAATAGTTTAGCGTTTTATTTTGACTACCCAATAATGGATCATTAACTTTTGAAAAAATTATGAGGCTTAATGAAATACAAAAAAATCTAAAAATTATATATTTTAGATTAATTATTTTTTATATATGCTTGTTTGAAAGTGGTTTAGTTTATTCTTAATTTAAAACAATTTTGATCCTTTTTTTCCTCTTAGCTTTTATTCTTTAAAATTTTAAAATTTTAGTGTAATGTAAAAATTTTATGTCTGCCTTCACTGTCAAAATGAAATAAGATAAACAATATGAAGCGTATGTGCAGTTAGCAGATTCGGACAGCACACAACAGAATGCTTCTTGCGAGCTCCGGTGTGCCCTTCCAATTAAGGACATGCTCGGACAGGATGGCGAAACTTTGTCACGATGCAGACAACAGCGGGTACATCACGATCTAGGAAACCTCACAGCGTTCCGAGATAGCTGAGGCTGTGGAATGCGCTCCTATCTCCTGCTATTAGCATAGTCAACTCATTGTATCATTGCATGTGATCTATGAGGAGAAGGCTGAATATGAAAAGTATTGTACTTATTCCATTACAATTTATCCATTCCCCAATCTTCTTTTTTTTCCCCTGTTATAGGAATTTCAATTGATAGCAGATTTCCCTGTAAATCACTAATCAGCAGCCACTGAAACTGCCGTAGCCTGCGAATACAGTTCAGCCACACTTTATCGATTTAGAAAATTTTTATCAATCTTCGCCTAGGTATATTAATTTAAACTACTAAAATATTCAGTAATTTAAATGACATTTTCGAAATAAAAATCATATTTATCGCGTATTGTACAGGTTACAAAAAAAAAAAAAATCATGAAATAAAATGGTTAAAATTGTTACTATTTTGCCCCCCTTCCGCCACTGAACTCATTCCTGTGTTGGTTACATAAACGTCAAGGCAACCGAGGTAATACATCAGACGTACAGGAGTCGCCCCATTACTTCGATAACAAAATAAAATATACAGCAATATTTAAGTTATTGAAAAAAATCCTAAAAATAAAAATAAACTCAATATTATCCTTAATAGAAATAGTTGTTGAGAGTAAATAACTTAGAAACGATAATGTTAATAGGTTATTGGTTCCTAATCGTAATTAATTGAAACTATCAGGCAGCAACCCTCTAGTTTCTTCGCATTTATGTCTACCAGTCCTCAACTCATTTATACAGCTCCGTCTTAGTGTTGAGTAATGCGCTATAATATTGCCAGTAACCACAAGATATGCTACTTGTTACTCGAACCTAATACATCCAGCATACGTTAAAAGATTCTTCTGTGAATAATTTTAAAAATTAGTTTCTATTACACTTAACACGAGGATGCGTTTCTAGTCGTCCTCAAATGGTTACTAAGCAGCTATTTAGTTTGACAAAGTAAGCAATAACGAAAGTTTAAGTCTTTATGACGGTTCATTACCAATAAGTCCGGATGGTGTATCCTATTGAGAAAGCAATACACACAATTTAAAAAAAAAATCGATTTGCCGTTGAAAGAATAACATAACGTAGTGTAGTGATCATAAACTACCAGCTGAAGTTGTTCTTTGGGTTACAGACTACACTGGTCTGTTACATTATTATGTTTACGCTAAGATCCATCGTTTAGGATTTATAAGTGAAAATCAAAGTAAAGACCTGATATTTCGTACATTACTTTTCCATTCTAATTATCTACTTGTTAAATGTTTTGAGACTGCAGAAAATGCACTTCCTTATTAATTTTGGACTCATACAAATTTGTTTGAAAAATATATAATAATTTTTTTTTTTCGATGTTTAAGGACATACAACTTAACCGATTTATTAAATTATAGCATTTAACTCATTCAACGCAGAATTAACTATTAACTTTTTGGCTTGGATAAACCGTTTAGTTGAGTTATATTGCAAAAACTTCGAAAAATACCTCAAATTTCGTTAATCATTACTACGTACAAGCTATTCAGCAACGTGTAGTAACCGCAAATGTTAAATGTCGTAGTAACTAATTTTTAAAATAATTTTCAGTTGTATGTTTTCTAAATCGGGCTCCTATACTAATACGTTAACTCAGAGGTTTTCTGTTTGTTTTGTTCATTATTAATTTTGTGTAGTAATTTATCAAATTGTCTTCACTTGTAATAAATTAAAAAAGAGATTTTTTTATAGTAAAACTTATATTATTCCATTATTTATGTACGTTTGCTAAACTTTAAAATATATAAAATAAATATCTTGTCATTTTTATTTTGGTGTGAAATATCTCGATTTGGATTGGGGCGTCCTTTGGATGTTCGTCTCGGGATGTAATCAATCTTAGTTATCGTATTAGTCGGATATTTGAGTTTGAATTTTAAAAAAGAATATATAAAAACGTTTCATTTGACATAAATTAGGTCAAAGTTTAGTAATATTTTATGAACAGAAGATAATTACAAATTTAAAAAAAATATATATACTTATCTCATCCAGAAAAAAATATTTCCGTTAAGACACTTACCTGAAACAAAACAAAAATATTATACATTTGGAACAGGAAGGTAATAATAATTACTTTAATATTATATCTTGAACACTATAAATCTAAGGAAAATAATGATTATTAACTACTTTATGAAGCATTTAACGAGCTTAAAATCCAGTACAAATTGAACTCTTCTCGTAATAGAATGGAACTCTTTGTGTCAAAAGCTTCGGCCCTAAAGGCACGCAGCAAATCAATGCAGAAGTTATAATGGCTTTTTGGGCTGTATTGTCATAAAGATTTATTTTATTACTTCTTAAGAAATAATTATACGGAAGCTCTCGGTTCGAGCCTGCAATTAATTATCAATTAAGCAATTAAAAAATTTCAAATTATTTTTCTAGATAGTCTTTAAAATACAATTTTTTTCTCAAATAAAGAGAAGTCAACATTATAAGAATTCATTCTGGCAAATATCTACACTTACTGGTAAATTATGATTCTTACAAAAATCTCTATTTTTAACTACTTTTAAAAACAGTTCATGAAGTTCCACTCCCAGTTGCCGACAGTTAAAGGAGCAGTGACCTACAACCTGGGAAACCCAACCTCAACCCGAAGACTGAAGCCCAGACTGCTGCAGGACATTCTGTTATAAATTTTAATAAATATAAAATTAATTCATAGTCACACTACCTCAATTTTACTTTTTATTATTACTCATTTTATTTATGCATTGTTATTTTTTTCTATTTTCTTCTCTCGACCCTTTTTCAAATTAACTTGTTTCTTTTCACTATTAGAGGGCAATTGTTTGTTTCATTTAAGTGTACCAATATCATTATTTTTTGTTATTAATTTTACATTCCTCTTTTATTAACAAGCATCTTATCTATTTAATTTCTTTTATTTTTTTTTCTTTTAATAAAAACATTGTATATAGTTAGGGGTGTCTTTTGTACGAGACTATACCCTCCCCCCATAATCAACTGTTAAAAAAAATATATATAATATAACGGTTATATCAACCATGTAAGGCCCATACCAGGCCGATCTGGTATAAAATAAGATAAATAATACTTTATGGCGAGATTCAAATTGAGCCCTAATTAAATAGTGAAATATTTACTGAGATATCGAACTTTTATCAGAATATAATTCATTTTCGTGTATGTAGCAGTATATGAAAATCGTCTAAAAAAAAATATTTATATACATATATTTTTTAAAAATATTTTAGAATACTTTTTCACATACCACTTTGTATCCGATTGACATTGCCGCATATAAAGCTTAAATATTACAATATTCACATTGATTTAGATCTGAAGATGTAGGTTTTAAAAGTGTGGATTTATTCAGTTAGGGCACCCTCCTTAGGCTTACATAAAGGTTAAAAGTAAAAGTCCCTCCAATCACTCAAAAGGAACGAGATAAGACAGCTTAAATTTTGAAATTCAAATGCGCTGGAGTGCTTAGAAGCAATGAATTCCAAGAGAGAACTCTTCAAGCGAGATAGCGTGCTCTGGCTCGCCATATGGTATCCCCGAGATGGTAGACTTCATGAAGGAAATCCTATCCCCAACAAGGGAATCGTTTGGATGCGATTATTAATCGGCCGGCGAATTATCAAGAAAGTTCAATTAAGTTCACTGTATGACTTTCTCTTCGTATCAAAAGCTTCCACCCCAAAGGCACGCAGCGAATCAAGACAGAAGTCGTAATGGCTTTTTGGACTGTATTGTCATAAAGATTTATTTTATTACCTCTTAAACAATAATTAAACAGAAACTCTCGGTTCGAGCTAGCAATTACTCGCGAATATAAAATATAAAACCATCTGAAGACTAATTTATGTTTACTTTACGTGACCCATTTGTTCGAATTGGTTTCACTACTTTTAATTAGTAGTTATAAAGCCTATCTTATCTATACTAAACCTAATTAAACGTTCTGGAATTGTACTAGGAGATTGAAGGTGCACAAAAAAAAAAATTCTTCGAAATTAATAGTGTACACTTCAAGGTATTAATTTACGGGAAAAACAAACATCCTTGAAAATTCGTGCATATTTTATTTATGCATTGGATAACGTTTCGAATCTCATATTGACCAGACCACTCTCTCCGTCAAAATATATATTATCGTCTTCATATTCATTCATTATGCATTATGCAGATGCAGTATTCGATCCTGATACATTACATTCCCTAACCACACTCAGAGTGAATAGACAAGCAAAACTCAAGGGGGTACCACATTTTTTTTTTGCTCGCTTTATACTATATTAATACCGTGAGTAGAGTATGTATAGCCCCAATATGCGTTTGTCGCATTCGTTAAGCCATTTCCAAATTGTGGAAAATTGCTCTGTGCGTACACAGGTTTATGCCATTAGAGGGTGAGTGACAGCGTTGAAATGTTTGCACATACATTAGGATTATATATTTAAAGGGTGGTAAGGGATTCAACAAAAGGAATTTAATCAAATATTGCTCACTCGGATAACTTTGCAACTAACGACTTTTGTTTAAACAGCTTATTAAAGGATATAGCAAGACAGACGCAATGTTATTGAAAACCTTAAATTGATTACTTATAATTCTAGGATTGGACTGTGAACACATTATTCTATAGTAGATATTTTCGATAGATAGTGATCAAAATAATCATCATTCATTAAAGTGTTTTTGTATTACAGTTTGTTTACCGGTCATATTTTTTTCAGAAAAAAATTATCTATGATGAAGATAAGATTATACTTATTTTTCAATTATTCGTATAAATAAAATGGAACTCATACAAATTTTTATCTGTCGTGAATTTTTTTTTTCGCCTCATTCAATAAATTAGGAAACGGGGATTTATGTAAAATTAAATTTTTTTGGATCGAACACCAAAAGGTATTATATAAGAGTTGTTTTCTACCAAAAGTTAAAATATATCTACTTCTAATTGGGTAAATTTTTCTGACTAATTGAATTTCTACAGCGAAATTCAATAACCTATTAGTTTGTTTCTTATATTAAATAGGTGTTAAAAAACATCATTTTAAAAATAAAATAACTTAGCTATACGAGACGCCCTCATATTAATTTTTAAATAATACCTTTTCAAAAGTAGATATATTGACTTTAGATAGGAAACTTCTTATAGGAAGAAGACCTGCCCGCCACACTAAGACTGTTCCCCAATACTTTGTCATTTCACAAACAAACAAGATAGTTGTGACATTCACTTGATGCTATTAATGGCAGTGTGATTCCCTTTGTCCTCCACGAGCCGTACTGACCTCCGCCATGTATCGACAATCGCAGCGCATGCAAATCGACTCTTCTCGAACACCTAATCATCTCTTCCTATAATGCAATCACATCGCGACCCTAAATCATGACTTGTCATGTCGTAACCTTTGCACTAATGAGGAATTGAAACTGTACGAGATTAAAATCAACGATGAGAAGGAACTGCTTGTCGGGTTCTCATACCTTTGTTTGTTTTAGTTCTGTTTTAAAGTTATGTTGACGCTTTAATCAGTTCAATATAATGTATAATGTATAGGTATGAATCAACTTATATAATTGTAAATTATAAGGATCTTAAATACATTGACTGATGTAGAAGGCTGCAATATATATTATGATTTTCCACTTTACATATTTTAAAAAAAGACTTGTTGGATTTGGCACAAATTGAGAGGAAACTCTGGGATTAGTGTAGACATGTTTTACTATAAATTTTATCGAATTTCATTTACTGTTTTGGCTTGCTCGTAAAAAAAGGTTATTTCGTAGGTACCATACATGTCAAAAATTGCCCGTCACGTAGATTTTGTTCTGAAACAACAAACCAGTAGCCTAGAAATATGCCTTAAAAAAAAATCATCAAAAAAAGGATAATTTTCAAGAATAGAAATTTTCGGAAAATAAAATAAATGGCTACAAAAAAAAAGACTGACCTGTGTAATTTTTGGTTTACGTTCACGTTATCGGTTACATAATTGCCAAATTTTTGGTTTTAGTTCACGTTATCGGTTACATAATTGCCAAATTTGTTTTCTCTAATGTCTAAAATGATTACAGAGGCGCCCTTTATATATATCTATTTTTTATTGCCACGCTCTTAATCTTCCAGTAAAATGAGAATTATAGTGGACTTTGCTACTTTACAATAGACATAAAGAAAAAAATTATTAACAGGCTTGTACATGGGAAAAGCGGTAAACAGAAACACTAAGTAAGGTGCCGGCATAGGTGAGTACCGGGACCAGAAATCTCAACGCTGCCTATTCATGACATTCGGACAAAGACCAAATTTTTAATTAATACTGGCGCCTCGATTTCTGTTCTTCCACGCCCTCGGAACATCCGACAGACACCGTCCGATTTTATATCAATCTCGGTGAATAATAACCACAAAAAGACTCATGAAGAATTGAAGCAAAAACTAGACTTTAGTCTGAAACAAAATAGATGCAAATATAAATTTGATGAAATTTTCACAGCCTTTTTGTTATTTTTACCTTAAAAATCTGTAAAGATAAATCAAAACAGTCGCTTCTAGCACTTAATGGTTCTTCGGAGGAATAGTTGATTTTCAGAAAATAAAATTTAAATACTTTTTGGTATATGTTGTAAAAAGCTCATATTGAAAAATTACATACAAATTATTTGGTTTTTGTGATTTCTTGGTCACTATTTATTATTATTTTTTTTTTTTAATTAATACAATATTTCTTTTTAGTTGTTATGGGTTTTCGTCTTGGATAATTAAAATTTTAATTCAACTTTCCTTAAAAAATGGGATAAATGTAATTAATTTAGCTGCTTTTAATTAGAATTTGGAATAATTTAAAATATTCTACAAATCTATTTCCGATGCAGCAAAAGACTACTGATCCAATAATATAGATAAAAAAAAAATAAAACCATCACAAATTTAGTTTATACACTTTTGCATCTCCTCCCTGATTCCAAATACCTCTCTTGTGGTAATGACAATAATCCCAATATTAATTTGCTCCTTAACCTTATTGATGTCTTCATATCTCATGTTAATATGTTTTCACTTCTTAGAATTCTTTAAAACAAAATGAGGTCCAAATGGCAATTTCCTTGGCCCATAGGTACCCCAGATGTCGTTTCCCTGACATTTAACAACGAAAGCATGTAATCATTTCCTTACTCGTTTTTTCAATTAAAGACAGTACACGATCAGGAGTTCCAAGGATGCTTCAAAGACATTAGAGGAACAAGTCAAGTCGTTAAAGTTCATTTTTGACGTATGACATGGCTGTATCTTCTGTGGATGGTTAGGAGCCTAGTTTTGGTATAGGTTAAAGCTAAAACCTTATTGTCATTGGGAACATAGGGAGTATAACCTTTTGTTGGGTGCTTCCTTCCGCGGTTGGTTCAAGGACAAGTCACCATAGATGATCTCCCCACTGTAAAAGATGGCAGATAAAAAAATATCTCAAAGTATCTCTGGCATATTATTTCTCCTGGATAAATCCCACGAAATGCTGAACCAATTAGTAAAAGGAAGGTACCATTTGAATTGGAATTTTTTGGTAACCATGCAACTGATGATGGGCCACTGAAATTTTCATCAGTTTTTAGCACAGGCTAATTGTTCATTACAATAACTAATGATGAAAATAAAAATGAAGTAGAATTTTTAAAAAATATATATTTTTTTCCATTTAGTTACACTTGTGTTATTTTTTAAAGATAAATCAATTTTTAATTGACAAAATCTAAGTGTCAGAATCAGCAACTATAGCTTAAAATCTTCTTTCAGTACCTAAGGTATTTTATTTTGTTTTCTTAAAATGAAAACAACTTTGCAAACTAATCTATTTTTAACCTTTGGACTTTGCAAATTTTCATTTTTGATGAGATCCTCCCTCCTACTTCTTATGGAATAAAATTAACTGATATTCAAAATAAGCTGCAGGAAATTTAACTTTTAATAAAGGGCGCCAGTTTAGCATCTCTTCATTTTAAACAATTTCTAGGGATCTGATTTTCAATTTGACATTATTTTCAAATTTTTAGACGCCATTAAAAAAAAAAATCACATTATATTTTTTACTTCCTTAAATTAAAAACTTGGCTTTGTTTTTTTTCTATACCCATCAGTGACATTATTTGAATTTACGTTGTATCTATTATAAATGGTCTAATACGTAAGAAACCTACCTAAAGATTGATATATTTAATACTGAAAATAAGTTTCTTGTTATTTCATTATTTGAGTATTAATAAGTAATTGATGATCGATCTACTACAAGGTTGAAAAAATATCAATATATTGGGATATCGATATTTCAAGAGAAATATGTTGGTATTTTCTTATAATAGTTTTTATCTGATATATTGCAATATCTGTTTTAAAATTTAAGTAATAATAGCCTATATCTTACAACAAAATATAAAATTAAATAAACAAAAAAATAACATAAAACAATAGCCGAGAAATAATGGTTTAGATTTTTTCCTATCTTTATTAATATACTTTTGTGGTTTTTAATGAAAGTATTAATAATAATTTTGATAGATATTGTATGGTTATATTGGAGCAATTCGATTAATTTTTCTCTTGATCATTGTGGTAAGTATTTTTAGTAATAAATACTAATTCTATGATAGATTTTAGTTAATTCTAGTCGTTCTTCTTTTTTAATTAGTTTTCTGTCTGAGTACTTTATTTTTTCTCTTTTACCTATTGATAATTTATTGATTTTTTTTTTTGTGATCGTTA
Source organism: Halyomorpha halys (assembly GCF_000696795.3). Taxonomy (NCBI): domain Eukaryota; kingdom Metazoa; phylum Arthropoda; class Insecta; order Hemiptera; family Pentatomidae; genus Halyomorpha; species Halyomorpha halys. Next base: position 1,993,031 of record NW_027112088.1, on the reverse strand, counting down.
TTTTTTTCGAAATCTTTTCAAATATGAAATGCATGGAAGCTCGATACATGGAAATATCGATATGTTTGTTCGATATTTATATACTTAGTCTTGAATAAACTGTTTACAAAATGTATATATACATTATCAGCCAATACATGTTATATCTTTAATTCATCCATGACTATCAAAGCCTGCTATAAACGACTTAAAACATCGTTTAAAAATTATCATTAATTGCGAGCTTAATTGTAAGTATACAGGTATTAGGAGGGATGGGAGAGAATTACCCCATAAATGGATATCTATGAGCGAGAAAACATGATAATTAACCCTTTACGGCCTCTACTACCTAAATCAAAAACATCAACATGTTCGAAGATCACAATGTAAAAAATATTACATAAGTACATTTTTTTTTTATTCGATAACCCTGTTTTCTCAGACAATGTTACTGCCAACATTTTATCTTTTACAGCTTGTGAATATAATTTATTATTTAAAGATACGTGTATAAGATTAATCGATCACGTTGTATCATGAAATCGAATTACATCAGGTTTTATTGTATTCTTTGTCAATTGAACTGTATTGCATAATAAATAACAACTCTTCATTTCCATTTATATAAATTTATGGCTTCTTTTTACTATTTTTTTTATAATTCCTATTTGAGATGAATTTGATTGAGTGAGGAAAGTAAGTTACATAATTGATAGAGATTTTTTTTTCTTTTTTTGACATTTTCTTAAAATTAGCTTTTAGCATAAAAATAACAAATTTAGCAATGAGCTGTCAATATACAGTTGTCGGCTTATTCTGAAACTATTTTATTACTTATATATTTCTGATCCAGAATAGACCTGCATGTTGAATTATTTTTTAAGAGGTTACCAAGACATGATTTATATTATTCGAAATGGAATATTATGGTATATTGTGATGCAATGATCTTTATAGAATTCATGCTTTTTATCCCAGATAAAATATTTGAAAATTAGTGGATTACTTCAATGTTGTGGGTTGACTTTTATTTAACCTAATTCGTTTGAAAATCACTTACTGTACCGTTTTATTGGAATATAATCAGCGTTCTATTTCATAACTTATTGTTGTCGCACAACTGCAAGGCACACATACCACAATGTGGTACATGACATTGACACGTGGTCGGTCAGTTGCTTCTAATTTTTTTTTTTTATTAAAATAAAAATTTTCCTTTCTGAGTTGGAAGGGTAATTTATACTAGGCATTTTTGAAGCATTAAACAAAATTACTAAACTGATAATACAAATTTTAAATGAAATGGAAAAGCTCAAACGATGGGCGAAGGCAAGGGCGATGTTCTTGTAATCCTAACATTCTTAGATCAGCCTATGTACTAAGATATTCCAGTAGATTTATTTCTACTTATGTTTGAGCAATCTTTCTCCAGCGCGAGCCTGATAAAAATAAATATCATTACTCGCTCATGGATCAATGAGTAAATGCATAGATGAATGATCTAATACATTATGTGAAGGAGAAACATAATTTAATTTGAGTACTACCTTTTTCTACCGAGGGTACTTGAAGGTCTTAGTGAAAACTTATCTTTGTTAACAGAACGAGTATCTCAATACTAAGATAAGTTTTTCACTGAGACTTTCAAGTACCCACAGTAGAAAAAGATTTTTCATTATTTTAAATATTTGTTATATAGGGGAATTTGTTGATCAAATGAAATAGGGGTTGTGAAATGGAAGGGAAAGAAAAAGAAAAGGAATAAATCGAAAAACTAGACTGGTATTAATTGTAAAAGAAAAGTAAAAGAAAACTGTGGAAGAAAAAAAAAATGTTATCTATGTATTATATTATATCTTGTAAAAATATGTAACTTATATTTGTCCAGTCACGGATTGATCAGTATGCTGTGTAATGTAACAACCCGATATATTTGGGCAGCATGAATAAAGTATTTCTTTCTCTCTTCTCTCTCCTTCACATAATGCATTTACTCATTCAAGTCTATTTCTGTTTTAGAGGGATCAGAAAAAAAAATCTCACGGATCTCATGTGTTTTTAACAGCTTTGAAAATCTGGAATTACCAGAAATATTGAGAAACCATCCAAAATTGTTCATTATTTCTACTTTATATTATACTTACGTATGTTTTTTTGGTAATATTTTATGCTGTGTACTGGAATTTCATACTTTTTTAAATATTTAAATACGATGATTTTCTTCATTAAAAAAAGGAAAGGATTTTTTTTTTGCAATAACATAAATTTTTCAAACATATACTTTTATTGAATAAATAATGGCTTTAAACTGATTTCATTTTATATGAATACAATTTTCCAGTTGTTTTTTTGAGGATTAAATGGAATAGTCACGTTTTTCGTACGAGAAAGATCCTTCAACCCTAAGAGCAGACTCACAAGGGACATTTTTTCAGATTTGAAATAATTGTGGATGAACACAATGCATGATGTAGATAGAGTTGTCTTAAACAGAAAGGTTCGAACAGGCCCTGTGTCTACTCAAGCAATGCATCAATCTCTCTAGAACAATACTTATTTTCTCAACCTAACAGTTAACAGCACTGTTTTACTTTTATTAAATTTTGGGCTTAGTTTATTAAAAAAAAACCTTGATTTTTTAAATTTTAATTATTATGATATATTTTTTTCATTCCTCTTTTTTTTTTTTTTTTAAATAATTTATTTATTGTTATTTACAACTGTATACACATATATACAACAAGCAAATTTGCTGTAGGTGACATAGTGACATGATAAAAACATGTGGAGTATCTACCCACTGATTGAACTCCAATAACATTTCTAGAAGAGAAGATATCGAGGCCATCTTCTTTTCAGAGGCCTAGGAGGATTATTAGGTAATGAAGGAGAAGCCAGGTTAGAAACAAGTGGATTTGGGTGGTTGAGAACTTTATTATGGAAGGAACGGTATCTGGTTCTGGCTAAATCGGCAACATATGGAACATTGAGGTCCTGATGGATAACTTGATTTGTAACAAAGTAAGCAGCATTAAGGATTTAACGAAGGAATGGATTCAGGAGGAATTTGATGGTTTAGTGGAGCCCCAAAGCTCAACTCCGTATGTCCTGATAGGCCTTATAATAGACATGTAGATCAGTATTTTGTAATGGATTGGCAATTTAGACCGTTTCATTCCTCTTTAAACCAATGTTTCAAAGAAATGCTGTTTGAAAATATCTATGAGCCCTGTTAATAAATCATTTAAAATTTTCAGTCCAATTTTTTTTTTAATTGCATCCCATACTCTCCAATCAGAGCCCTAGAAAAATGGTCTCGAAATTGGAGGATTAAAATAAGTCGCATCTAATCACCTTTACCCTTCGTCATCTACCGACTGCTCTTCAGTATCTTTTAATAATGTTGTACCTACCCCTGTGGAACCGTATCTGCCCCTGCCGTATCTTGTACTAAATCTGGACAAAAGACTAACTTGGAATCCTCACACAAGACTAAAAAGACAGGAAACTGTGTGTATGTTCCGCCTATTATAACACGCACTGGACAAACCTTCTAAACTTCCAATTCATTACAAAAGACTGATTCACATTACTATAATAAGGTCTATCAAGACATACAGGCTTAAGTTTTATCGCTCCTCCAAATCTTCGCATCCCTCTCGTATCTAATCCATACAATCCAAAATCTTTTGTAAAATCCTCAAAGCTCCTTACGAGCAAATCATACATAAAGACCTTAATATTCCATATGTACCCGATCTAGCCCGAACCAGACGTCAATCCTTCCATTATAAACTCTCTAACCATCCAAACCCACTAGTTTCTAACCAAGCTTTTCCTTGCATGATAATCCTCCGAGACTCCTGGTCAAAAGATGGCCTCGTGATCTTTTAGTGTAGAATTGTTATTATAGTGCTACCAATGGGTTGTTTTTCCATATTTTTGTGTGATACCGTTGTATTTTAACATCATATTTACCAGATGCATATTTATGAAAATACAGTCGTAAATGTTAATAAATAAATTTTAAAAAGGTAATTTAATTTAATAAAAATCTTGGATCATATTCCTTATTGCACTATCTCATTTGAATATTCTTTAACAGTTCTCGTCATGAAAGCAACAAACTTTTTGTCATTGGAACAAACCTGGCACATTCCTTATCAGGGTAATTTAAGGCCGTTCCAACTGTTACTCTGATGAGGTCACAAAGCGGCTAGCCGCCTCTCGAGAGTAAATGGCGCGATAGACTGAGGTGGTTGCGGTTCGTTGCCTGAGGCTAGTCCACCGCAAATGGAACACTCATCTCTGTATCCCTATCACTTTCTAAATTGTCGAAACATTAATAGCGACATTTTGGGGTTTATTTGTTACAGTTCAACCTTGCTCTCAGCCCTAGACCTATTTTCAATAAACACTTCATACCTATAATCATACATGAGTACACACCTTAGTTGGTATCGAAAATAAAACATAAAATCAATCACGAGGGTTAAAAAAAAAACAACTTATACGAGTTCATTTCTTAAATGTCTCTCAAAACAATTGGGGAAGTTGATTTTAACAGTTTTATTAAATTCGGATACCGATACATAAACATTATATTTTTCTTATTTCTTGTTAAACTAATCAAAGACCGTGTTAAACATTATCTCAGCTATATCGAGTTATAACCGTTGTGGAGGTCACAACTTCGGGGACCGCAGTAGAAATAAAAGTTGAACTCTCAGAACGTATTCGGACGGTTACTGATGCAGCCATGAGGCAGACATATTATGTAAAATTCCTTAGTTTCATAAATACTATTAAATTAATTCTATGGAAGTAATAGTAGTAATTTTTTCTTGGTGTTTTTCATCTACTATGTATTAATTAATATTACTCATAGAATTCATTATTTTTTATACCAATATAACTACTGTTAAAACTATATAAAATAATATGTTGTATCATTCCTATTGTGTTTTAGTTTTTTAAACGAAGGCGGGATGGTAGGATAAAAAAAATGTAAAATAATGAAAAAAGTATACGAGTAAAATATATTTAAATACAAAAACAAAATACGAACTCTTTTCTATGAAATAATGTAGCATTGAAATGCAACACACACAAAAATCATCACCGTAGACTAATTCTGTTGGTTTATAGAAAAATGGAAATAAATGGAAAAGTCCTGAATAAATTATTGGATCCCTATATCAGAGCCCCTCGTACCCAAGAATACAAATTGCTATTCCACAAGACTACAATTTGTTAATCCACATGTTGGAGCTGATATTCCTAACTATGGCCAGTTAATACAATACTATTTTGTAAGAATGGCTGTGTAATATTAAAATCTGCTATCTCGTTCCAGTGGTATTAGTCAAAGTGTCAAAGTGGAAAAATTCAAATGAGCTCTCCCCGGATTATTATTCCTTCACGCTCTTGTGCCCTATTGTAATAAAGTTTAGTTTCGAATTGAAATATGGCTTTGTGGGAAAGCAATAGCTAATAAATATTTAGTATCGTAGACCTCACCATTTCGGGATATGTTGACTCAATAGGCTAGCATTTCACAAGAAAGTTCACAACTCCCTGTCCGACTCCCCAAGGGTATATTTTCTTATTATTTCTGGAAAAGAAATATTCGACTGTAAATTGGCTCAACGAAACGGAATATTAGCATTAATTACATTCTATGAAATCATTTGACTTCAATTTCCCGCGGATCAGGAATAATTCACTAGAAATAATTAATAGGACTAATTTATTAAATTCTCTTTAATGAGCCAATAGAAAGGAATGTGCATATTGTATAATCGATAATGTTAAGTATAGGAGCTGTATTGCCAACAGTTAGGTCTCTTGATTTTTATGACCGAATATCTGTTATGTGGGTTGATTAAAAACAATTTAAATAAATTTATTTTTTAAAAATATATAAATCATTAATATGATAATTATTAATTAATAAATTGTATTTTTTAAACAATTAAGTCGACATATATTAAATTATAATAAACATGAAGTGGACAAAACCACATATTTATTTTCCAATTTTTGGTATATAAATTTTTTTTTTTTTTAAAATATTTATTTATTCCTATTTACAACTGTACATTATAATACATTTAGTAAATCTGATCTAAGTTAAATTGGAGTGGTACAGGCGTGTAGAGAAACTACCTATTGGTAGCACTCTAATGACATTTAGCTGGTCTCGTGGCCATCTTCTTTTCAGGCGCCTCGGAGTATTGTCAGGAATGGAAGAGGATGCAAGATTAGAAACTAGGGGGTTTGAGTGGTTAGAGAGTTTATAATGGAAGGAGTGATATCTGGTTCGGACTAGATCGGTTACATAGGGAACGGTCACTAAATTTTTAAAAAAATACGTTCAAAATAAAATTAGAACATATTTTATTTTATTATTTAAAAATTAGGATTTTTTTTTTAAAATACTCTTTTCTACAAATTAAGCTCTAAATTTGTCTACTAGATCATTTGTCCATTTTCTTTTCTTTGTGATTAAATTTACTCTTCCCTCATTTTTCCAGATTTTCACATGTACTTCCACCCTGCGATTTCGTCATGAATAATAATTTGTATTCTGGCATAACAAAATATAATATCACTGCATTAAAAATATTTTGTCTTCAATTTGATTAGAGAACTTTTTATTTTTATTTATGAACTACACTATAGAGTTGTGGAATCTGACAGGGAAGTTATTTTTGTAAATCCAACTTGACACAATGGTTGAACCTCTTGAAAGTTTTGTGTTGTTATACTCCCGATTCGTAAAAAAACACTAAATAAAATTTAACGAATTGATTTTCAGCCTTAATAGATAGGCCCTCTTTGACCTAAAATCGTCTAACATAATTTAGGATATTAACAGTTACTGTAAAAAAGGTTATATATGCGTGAAAAATAACTGTTGAGAAATTTATTTCCACCAAAACATAAATTATAGCAAAAAATTATCACGAAAACGAGTTTCATATGAAAAACAAGATATTAAATAATAATGGACAACCTTAAATAGGCCCAAAAATATATATATTTTTTTTCATAATTTATTTATTGATTTAAACTGTAATAAAAATATATACTATAAATAAATGATATGCGAATTGTGGAGAATCTAACCATTGCTCAAACTCTAACAAAGGTTAATTTAAGGCAGGAAACCGGTCACCAGAAACCTTAATTCTAAAAACTCGGCAATTCGGCATTTTTATTTAAAAATTGTTGTTATAATTTCCCCAATAATTTATTCATCACAAAGTTTTGGCTATTGTGAGATCTTTAGTTACAATTGTGGAAAATATTATAATTGTTATGTCTTATGCAATCCATTGAATTATTTTATTAAACTATTAGACTACTTAATTAAATTATACTTAACACGTTTGGCTATTACTGCCTGAAGCTTTGTGATCCAACTATTTTTATCTGTTGAAATTATTTAACACGTTTATAATTTACTTTATACAATATGGATCGATCTTTTATAGAATAAGGTGAAATTATAAAATTGTATAAGTATATGTTTTAATAATGATGGTGGCATTATCTAACATCAATTAGGCTTCACATTATCGTGTGGGCTGAAGGGATTGATTATGGTTTATTTAACATATTTTTACATAAATTAGAATTTTTGATGGATTATAATTTTTTTGTAAAATGATTTTATTATAAACGCAGTTCACTGAAAGGGATTAAGTAACTGTCCACTGATTTGAACTGCATTGTTATAATAAATGCAGTTTTTTCATTTAATTTTTTCTTACTATAGGCATCAAAATTTATAAATTAAATTAAGTTTTATTTACATGTTAAATTATTCTAATCTAAACTTGTTTGATGTGACATCCGTAATCATGTAAACTAATTATTTTGCGATTGTAAGTTTGTAATTAAAAACTTTTTATTATTAATATTTTATATTGTAGGCTGTAAAATTAAAACAGTATAATAATGTTGTTGAAATACGTTCCAAAATCAGTAGTATAACATGGATTCATGTTCTAGATAATTAGTTAGATTATTAATTTTTATCATTAAAACTTTAGCGTTGTATGGCCTCAATTTTATTTACAATTGCTGAGGTTATTTAAACTGAAAATAAATAAAATATTTCAAAACTAAACAAACACTTTTTTCATTAAACGTTAGAACGCTTGCTCTTATAATTACTATATTAATAATAATTATAATAAAAATAAATCATCGAAATGGTAACGTAAAATAAGAATATCACTAATTTTTGTATGTTTTTCATTATATTATTCAATTCAATACACTATAACTTTGAATAATTACAATAACTAATTGTGAAATTGCCAGATTTTTTTAATTCTTTTTCATGAACAACGTATATACAATAATAATAAAATTGATTTTCTAATTAGAAAACTTTTTAATTTTCAAGACGTAATTAATTTAATTCTAAGCAATTAAAGAAATATTTTCATAAGCTCGCTTTCTGGATATATAAGGTGAAATTAAATTTTTTTACTCTAAAATAGAAATAATTACCCATTAAATTTTTTTTTAAAGATTTATATATTTGTTAACATAATACCTGCATGCACAGTTATCTTCAATTGTTTTTGCACACTGCTGTTATAAATTTCATTAAAATCTAGAATGTTTTGTTGTCTCTCTTATGCGGAATGACCCGATGACTGTGGATTAATTGTTTTCTAAATATTTGAAATGGTGTTTTACTAGAATTATTGGGTGTTCATTACAACTTTTATTAAATTACACTACATTTTCATAGATCATAATATTGAAAAAAGTAATTGTAAGAACTTCTATTTGTTAGAAAGTTTTGGGCCGAAAACATTAATTTAATTTTTTTTTAAACAAAGGGTTTTTGGAAATTATATGACACTTAAATGAGTATTATTATTAATTCTTACCTTTCCGGTTTAGGATTGAAGGATATATAGCATTTTTATTTTTTAAATGTAGCTTTCAATATTTTGTCACTAACTTTAGACAAGCGAATTGACAAGTCAAGTCTTTCGTTCCTGGTTTACAGTTATCGTTTTAGATAGCAGGAGATTGGCCCTCGTTTAGAATGTGCAGACTGTATAACGGTGATTTCTGTGACTCATTGCTATGAGAATAGATGCTCATCACAGCGAGATAATGGCTCCACGTGACTACAATCGCTGAGGTTCAAGGCGGGGCCATCGCTGGCTATTTTAAGAAAACAACAAACACCGTATCAGCTGTTCGCATCTGATAACTCCATCCATGATATGGTTCGATCTGACAGGAGTGGAACTATGGAAATGTAGCTAGAAACTTTTGAAGTTTTCCTATTTCCACAGCAACATATTTTGTATAGTCGAGAATAATTTACGTTAAATATTTAACATTTATTTGTTTCTAAAATTAATAATATGTTGCAATCCTCTCTATAACACAGTGATTCCCAAAGTGGGCGCAACCGCCCCCTGGTGGGTGCTGCAGTGATTCAGGGAGGCGGGGATTATTATTGTGTGGACTCATATGTAATAATATATCTCAATTTTTGGTAAAATTTGAATATATA
>NW_027112088.1:1957132-1983438 GCF_000696795.3 Halyomorpha halys | reverse complement strand
ATATAAATTTTTAATAATGAACGTTTAATCGATAAAGAAAATTAAAATTAAAACCCTACATCTGGACAAACGACTAACCTGGAATCCTCAAACAAGACTGAAAAGAGAGGAAACTGCACGTCGATTTCGACTATTACAGCACTTATTAGACAAACGGTCCAAACTTCCAATTAATTACAAAAGACTGATTTACATGACAATTATAAGGCCTATCTGGACATACGGAGTTGAGCTTTGGGGCTCCACTAAACCTTAGAATTCCTCTCGTATCCAATCCTTACAATCCAAAATCCTTCCTAAAATCCTAAATGCTTCCTACATTGTCACAAATAAAATCCTCCACAAAGACCTTAATGTTCCATTTGTAACCGATCTATCCCGAACCAGATATCAATCCTTCCAATACAAACTCCCTAACCACTCAAACCCATTAGTTTCTAATCTTGCTTCCTTTTTTATTCCGGACAATCCTCCGAGGCGCCTGAAAAGAAGATGCCCTCGAGACCTTATGTTGTAAAAATGTTTTTAGAGTGCTACCAATGGGTAGTTTCTCTACATGCTTGTACCATACCATCATGATTTCCTCAAATTTACTTGATGTATTTATGTACAGTTGTAAATATCAATAAATAAATTTTAAAAAAAATTAAAACCTTTTTAAACATGTATACGATTATAAAATTTATTAATACGTTTATATGTATGCGTTAATTATAATAATTATATAAGTTTCATAATAAAAAAGTCATTCTGTCCGGTGCTTGTCGTCCACAACATTTCTCTTACGATACCACGCGAATTGTTTTGAGATTTGACACCAATGTTACAGGTCACTGGGCGATGAAATCCATAAACAATTTTAGTAGCTACTACAACTACATACCAGTGTGTAATAATGAACAGATATTTTTTTAACGTATGGATTGGGTTGAGATGTTAAAGGATATCTGTAATGACACCATAGAGAAATATTTATTTTTGTATTTCTATTAGTCACCAAGTCATATAGCGTAAAATAAGACATAACCACAAAAACTATATGAACTAAAGGAGTTCTGAATGTTTATGCATACATCAATTTTTATTTTTGTAAAAAAAAAAAAAAACAAGAACACATGGATTGATTTATTATAGTTTCTTTATTTTTTATAATTTTCCATCTGAAGTTTAAGCATAAATTACCCAAATGAAATTCATAGTAGACATTGTGTGTTAAGAACAGTTGATTTGGGTATACGGTGAAACGTCCAAACAGCTATTGGAAAATGCCGTAGAATCCGAAACCTAGAACGACAGGGTACCATAAAACCTGTTAGTTAACGATGTTAATCCTTCCTACTGTTTATGTTATCAGGTTAACTAACACACTCGCGTCCTGAAGAAAAACCTAATTTGTATTCCTAGAACCGGTAAAAAAAAATTCATTGTGAAATTATTTCAAAATTTCTTTTACTCCAGTCGAATTTTCAACATGTATTTAGATCCAGAAAATTATTTAACGCTCTTTCTTCAAAGATTCCGCGCCTACAGAATTCTTTAGAAGGTTAATTAGTTATATCTGAACTAAAGTCATCTGAGGTTACGGTGTTTTCAGAAGAAAAAAAATTATAAATTCTATATAATTTTTTGGAAGTTTTAAATTAGAATTTTAGGTTTGCTACTTGGGCAGCTTCAGCTTCACTACAAAATAAAAAATGAAAAAATTGGAATCATTTCATTTTTTCCACTTTAAGCTACAAAACTGAGTATTTATGGAAGATTTATTTATTAATTAAAATTGAAATGAAGAAATTAAAGAATACAAAATGCGCACATTACATTCTGTTTTTCACTAAACTTAGATGTTGCTAGAGCGCACTTAAGAAAGGCCACTTAACTATTTCCTATGAAAAAATTCATCTTTACTGTTATGCGGTTTGACTTAGGCATACCTGAAATTTTTAAAATATTAGTAGTAGGCATATGAAGATGATACATGGCCACAACTAGACAGTTAGAAGAAAATTTTTCTCAGAGAACCGAAAACTTAATTTTTTTAAGCGCATAATTAATAGGTAAAAAATGCAATAAAATATACTCATTTTGTAGAAAATTTTATGTGCTATAGTTCCACATAGAATATTAATTTTCCAAAAATGCTCAAATCTCTAGTTAAAAGTGAAAAGTTCCAATATTCTGTTTTTATTTTCAATTTTCTTTGTAAAACCGGTGGTCGATTAAATATTTTTTAATGATAATTTGTTCAAAAAACCAATAATTATTTCAAAGATCAATAAAACAATAAAATAAATGCTTTCACTTTATGATTACGATTATCTATCTGTAAGGTGGTTTCATGTAGATTGTTTTCAAGTATAAAAAATTTATTTAAAAAAAAGAAGGTAATATGATCCCGGATCAGGCTTAATTTCTTCTCCTCATAGCATTAGCCATTAAAAATCAATTTTGGGCCAACCTTCTGTTAGTTGTTTATGTCGAATCAGCTGAACGATGATGATAATTGCATTTCGTCCTTCACTAACTAGTCATGCAAACTGATCATTTTGGGCGCCATTTCTCGCGAAAATAACTGATTCTTCTTTAATTTTGAATTATTCCATTTTTCTACCTCACTATTGGAGGTAAAAAAAAATAAATAAGAGGGATGACAAATCTCATAATTAATGGATTAAGGCGAACTGAAGTAAGTTGAGGTAAATCACACCATTAGCAGAATAAGGGTAGACTAACTAATCTCAACTTCTCAAAGGAAAATAAAAGGTTAAATTTTTATTATAATGAGGTTTTGTTTAAGCTGTTCTAGCAAGTGAAACAGTACCTAGGGAAAAATAACAGTTACTTATGTAATATAAATTTAACAAAATAATTTAACTCTAAACAGAACCAGTTTGGACTTATGTGATTTCTTCCTTTTCTTGACGAAATGTTGTGGCATTCGGCCCATCTAAAGAATATATTTTTTTTAGAAAGGAAATGGTCGGATTTGTAGGCATGATAAACAAAATAATTTAAAATTTGAACATCACTAATTCATTAGCGTACACTTCAACGAATCATAACAGCCTTGAACACCTGCGGTTCGGGGCGAAACACTGACCATTAATAACAGTTGAAAACTATTTTTGCTTATCTTGATCGCACCCCTGACTATCTCCTTCTAATTAACGTTGAGTTAACGATGTTATGTCTAATATTTTTGTATAATTTATTGTTATACGGGTTGAGTATCTGAGGTGGGGGACCAGGAGTCCAACCACTTTCATATTTTTGTTTGTTTATCTTTTTTTTCTTCAAGTATTTAAAAATATTCGCACTGTACCTCCTGTGTCAAAGAGAACCGACTGTTAAGACCATTGGTTGATATTATGATTAGAGTAGTGGTACTACCTTCCAAATGATATATATATTACCTTCAACTCTATCGCCAGTTCCTGTATGACCTCAATTTATCTCCCACAGTGAAGCTTGTATTATTATCGTTGGGGATACCGACATCAATAAGTTCCGCTTATTTTTTCTTGGATCTCTAAGGGAAGGATATTCGGTTTATTACGGCTTATTATTCTTATTATTACACACATCAAAATGATTAGTAAATGGAACACAAAATTCTGAACCACAATATGCCTAAGTGTTTTTATATACAATAATAAGAACTTATTATTATTTATAAGAATTATTTTATAAAGAAAATTTAATTAAAAAACATAAACTATTATGAAATGTAAATTAAACTAATGTTTATTTCTTTGATTTATAGAATAAGTTTAAAACAATATTAAATTTCCTTATTAAACCTTATTTAAAAAGCAACAAAAAAAACAACAATGTGGGTATAACTTTTTCCTCTACACCACCTATTTTTATTTTTTGAAATGGAGAAGTTGTTAATTGTTTGTTCAGCTTATTTAGGAGTTTAGCATAAATTACACTAATTAATTGCATTATTTAGATTCTGAATTATTGTTTTTGCTTTTAAGAGTTTTCTTTTAAAATGATTTTTTATATGTTTTCACTTTCACTTTATGTACATATATATAGTAAGGGGATGCATTGCAATAGGAAATTTTGATGTACACCAAGTCCAAATAACCAAGTCTTGCGAAATGATTTTAGCGTGAATAGACTTATTCATAAACGAAAAGTGGTAGGAAACTGACATATTTAGGGCAGTCTGGTATGTTACAATATATGTCTGGTATGTTACAGCAACTTTTAGGTTAAAACCGAAAATGTTACTTTAGAGAATCCGTTTTAAACTTTTATTAAGAATTTCTCAAACGGATTTTACTACTTTAATTTATTATAATTTTCTGATTTTGAGAAAAATCAGTGTTCAATATCATATGGGTTTTATCCTCGTTCAATAAGTCTGTTCTTAATGTTTGGAATAATAAAAGATCAATAGATATAAACTATTGAACAATTTGATGAATAACTACATGAGTTAACAGAAAACATTGGCTCGAGATCGAATCGCAAAACGCCAAGAACGCCCGATTTTTTCCAAAAGCATTCATATCAAAACGGCTTCGTAATCATTTGTTAAATTGTATTCTTAGCAGGAACAGAGTGAATATTTGTTATTTTCATCTCGAAATTTCATAATGCTAATTTTTTATTTGATTACATTCTTTAGATTCTCGATTATTATAATTGCTTCTAATAGTTTCCTTAAAAAAAATTATTTTCTTTATTATTTTTAAAAATGAATTGTAGTTTCGATGGTCTGTGTGACGATACAAAGAAGGTGCTATTTTTATTGTTTAGAATTTCGTTTGTAAGGAACCAACGTTCCAGTCCAGTTTGCAGGACTAAATGAGAACAAAATACAAACATCGTAAAATATGATAAGACTAAGATAGGAATTCTATTTTTTTTTTTATACAACTTTATATGGAGCAATAAATATTACAACAGGATTTTTTATTCAAAATAATAAACATTTATAAGTTAAAACAATTTGTTATTATTTCACAATTCATTACTCCATTGATACATTTGCAATTATATCACTCATTACTGACCTGTTGGGTAGTATTCATTTATGTTTATACTTTTTTTGGTTACCTTCATTCCCTTTCTATATCAATTTTTTTTATATATTATCTTTTTTACAACTTTATAGGTATATTCTTACATTTTTATCATATTGTGCAGTGTTTTTATCTTGTTCGTATTCAGCCCCCATAAAGCCCAGCAAGGTAATGCGGAACGTATTTTTTTCTTCTTTTTTTTCTGCTTACTTGACCGTCACCAACTAATAATTTTTCAATTTTTAAAAATGTATTAAAAACTGTATTTATTCTACAACGTTGTAAGAAATACAACGTTCTTCATTGGTGGTTTAGTATATAGTTATCCATGTAATATCAGCCTCTATGAACATATTATTAGCCGCGCTTTCTGAACTGTGTCTCTCATGACCTTCCTTCTCTATTTAAAGAGTGACTCCCAGATCCCAGACTCCTCTACTAATTGCACGGAGAGGGGAGGGGTTGCAGCGAGCGAGAGAGCAGAGGAGAAAACAAGAGGATACAACCACATAAATTATCCTCAATAAACGTCCGACGTTGGGATATTTCAATGTTATCTATCCCTGTCCTCTCCGGGCTAGAAGAAAGTGCCAGATAGCGATTGAATATCTAATAGCATTGTTCCCTCTTCCACTCCCACGCAGCGGCCTCTGCAGTTATCGCGAAAGAAATTCGCGGGTGATGTTGAGGCTACTTTCGTCTTGGAGATTAGGTAAGGGACGGTCCTAGCCAACAATTGCACAATAATGTGGACAGTCCTTGTTTATCGGCTGCTTTGTATGCACGGTGACGGTTGATGCAACAGGGTCGTCCTCGTTGTCCTGATGGATCGGGGGAATGGCCTAAGATCGTAAAACTGGTAGGGAATCGTGGGGGATACTTTCAAAACAGTTACCAATGGAATGCCAATTAGATTGAGTAGGATAGCTTCTTTACTTTTTAAGATAAAAATACATTTAGAAGTCCTTAAGGATTTCCTTATTGCCCTTATTTAATACTGATCGGTTATCCACCCTTCTTATAGGAGTGATAATACTTAATATCACGGAGGCCTTTTCACTTTCAACCGTTATGTATGAAATATATAATACGAACAAGTAATACTTCGATCGTGTAAAATTTCGAATTCAAGTTGTCGACGGAAATACTTTTTTTGACGTCCCCTGGCTCCAAATAACCTTGTTTTACAAATTGCAGTGTTTGTCAGTGAAAAGCTAAGCTTAAAAACATAATGTATATATTGGAAATTTCATATTTGAGGAGGTTATATATCTATTACTCACTTTTTCTATAAAATCGGCTAACCGAAAGAACACACTATGTAATAGATTTCCTCAAAAATGGCATTAACGATTTTGATTAAACTCAGGGTATCGATTGAAAATCAAATGATATTTTGTATGAGCTATGTTTTTTCCTCATTGAAATAGCCTGGATGGGTTCAAAACGCCGTATTTTCAAAATGGCTTGCTCTAAAGTATCTTCTATTTTACTTGTTTGAAGTACTTAACTATCGCACATTGTAACTAGTGAGAAGAAACGAATAAATATAAATTATGAAAAAATTTGGTTATTAAATTTAGGAAATACGAAAAAATATATCTTCATAAATACTATAGTTATAACACATGGAGAATGAAGATAAATGCATAAATAAAAGTTCTAACAGAAATTTAACTGTGCGCGCGCATTTGAAGTGGTCTTTATTTTTCATTTCGCCAGTCTGATAAAGATTTTTAACACCATACTTATTAAAAAGTTAGTTTTTTAATTTTAATTGGTCTTTTAAATAATGATTCTATAACAATTTTGCACTCAATGGTTAAGAACAGAGTGTAATATTTAGTTAACGGTTATGTTTATACCATAATTTTGTTAAAGAAAAATATCAAAATTTTGCATCCAGAAAAAGTATCAATTTTACTTTTTTGAAAACTGTTGAAATTGGAGTTAGTTCGATTGAATAGATCATTTGGAGAAATCAGTACAGGAAAGTGTTGCCCCAGTGAATAATAAAGTAATAGTTATAGCTACTGAAATGAGCGAAGATTAATTTAAACTCAATGTAGAGAGTTAAAAGTTGTATGCGCTCATCGTACACATGTTTTGTTAAATAGAATATTACACCTTTTAGTGTACATACTAATAAATATTGTATAGTATATTTTAGTATAAATAACTATATTCTGCTATTTTAAACAGTAAAGAAATGAGTGTTTTTAACGAAAAATCTCCAGATAAACTATGCTCGTTGTCCGTCCCTGAAAAACTAACTGTTAGATCTCTTGATCCGCTAAGTTTTACTCTGTATGTTTCGAACTACCGATGTTGTGTCTTGCTAATGTTAATGACTTTGGTCTTAAAAAAATTAAATTGTTTGCATATTATTCTAAATAATTATTGGTTTTCATAAAATAAAAAATAACTCACATTGCCTAAAAATATGTAGTCACTATTTATTTAACATGTCCGTAGTTTTACTTACATAATTAACATTGCTTAACAAATGAAAACAAAAATTAGTAAGGATATATTATATTTTAAATGTGCAGATGTTAACTCGGCCCAGTTTTTATACCACAAACCTGAATTTTGTTTCATAATAAAGTACGCACAAATGAATATTAATAGTAGTTTAGTTATTACTTGATACAATTTCTTTAATTTATTTTGCTGACTTGTACTTTTACATATATATGTATATATATATATTTTTTATAATTTTCTACCTTTAGATTCAAAATAAATCCTGACAAATCCCACCAGATCACCTTCACTCTCCGTCGTAAACCTCTACCCTCCTACAACACCTTCTTGACAAAGGCTGTAAACATCTCATTCACTACAAAAAATTATTATACACTATGATAATCAGACCAATTTGGACACATGGAATTAGGCTCTAGGGCTCTACCAAACCATCAAATTCCTCCCGCATCCAATCCTTACAACCCAAAACCTTACGTAAAATCCTTGACGCTCCTTATTACGTTACAAATAAACTCATCCACAATGACTTTCCCATCAAGACCTTAACATCCTATTCGTTGCAGATTTGGTCCTAAATAGATATGCGTCTTTACATTCCAAACTCGTTAGTTCTTAATCTCTCTTCCTTAACAATCCCTGATAATCCTCCGAGGCGGCTGAAAAGACGATGGCCACGGGACCTTCTAATTTAAATTAATGCTTGAAGTACCACTAACGGGTGGTTCCTTTCCAATGAAACATTCCACAGATTTACTTATTCTATTTATTATTTGTACAGTTGTAAATTACGTTAAATAAATAAATAAAAAATAAAATATAATAACTTTTTTCCCTCCTTTATCAATAAAAATGCACAAGTGTTAGTACTTTGTAGTTTGCATACTTGTATATAAGAACTAATACTATTAGTTTTTATCATCAAACCTGCGGTTCCAAACTTTTGAAATATACAAATATTTATAAAAACCTAACGGTCTTATTTTCATCTCGCAAGTTTTTAAGGCACTAAAAACCAATATTTAATTTTTTTCTTTTGTTTCAGTTGCTAAATAATTTGGGTTAATTAAATACTTAGTGGTTTACTTCCACGATTAAAAAATAGATAGTTAAATAAGTAGATGTAGATGTAGATTTTTTATTATCTTTACTTAAAAAAAAAACAATCTCTATCTCCACCTTAAGTTTAGAGTTATAACTTATTCTTTTATGTGGCTCTTTTTCAGTAATTAAAGAAAAAATAAATACTTAGAAAATCCAAAACATTTAAAACAAAATTCTATCGACTCGTAGGATGTCAGTGAGAGTGAGAAATCCTTACATATTTTTCTCGATATATTAGAGATGTGAAAATTCTTTGAAAGTTTTCAGAGAGGGAGGAGTAAGAATATCTGAGTTAGGGACTTCATTTGCAAAGCGAGGCTTTAATTCTGCTTTATATAGTCAGATGGGGAGATAAATGGCGCCCGTTCCCGGTACTTAATTGCCGTCACAGATATCGATCGTGTCGATTTCCTTAATTGGGGACATATTTGTTTTTTCCATTCCTTTTTATACTTATATATAATATTTTTTTTCTTGCGAGAAACGTAAGATGATTAAGTTACTAATGCTCACCTGTCCTTGATTTAGTGATATCCATCTTTTAAAATCTTTTCGTTCAAAAAGATAATTTTTTGTTGTAGGAGAAATCTCATCATTATGTATTCCCATGTCTGGCAGGTTTTTAGTGTCATGTATGAATATTCATGCGGAAACTAAAGTCTTGTTTAAAATCTGAACGCATTACGGCTGATTTGAAATATGATTTATACGCCGTTGGAGTACTAATGAAATTTTAAAAGCGCCATACAAAATTAGGGTGGATTCAGAAATGTATTTCTTTTTTTAGGTTCTAAATCGAAACCTGACAACTTATAAATTAAGTTATTTATTTCATTTTATAAAAAAAAAAGTGTTACATATACTAACTGTATGCTTAAACAAGCAGTGACTAATTTGATTACAAAACCTTTATTTTTTCAATTCAGACACTGTCAGAGCCAAAATAAAGAGAGAGAAATACTTTATTTATCTATGCTGCCCAAATACATCAGGTGGCTACTTCACACAGCATACTAATCAATCCTTGATCGGACATATATAAATTACATTTAATTACATGATATAGTAAAATAGGAAGAAAACAGTTTTTTCCCCAGTTTCCTTTTACAATAAATTCCAGTCTATACACTAAATACAAACATTTCAATTCATTCCTTTTTTCTTTACCTTTCTTGTTCCCTCCATTTCACAATTTTTATTTCACCTGATCGACAAATTCACTCTCCCCAATTCACCCTCTCAGATCCTCTCTAGTGACCAACAACTTAAACAAATTCACTATTAGATGGCAATGTGAGATTGAACCAATAATAATAGTCACAGCAGTAGACCAGTTTACCAAAATACAAACAAATAAATACATTATACCAGAAAAAAACTAATACATAGATTCAAAGGAAAATATAATAAAAAGCTGGTTAAAAGAAACACTTTAATGGATAAATAAGTTTAAACACACAAATCAACAGGTCCACATATTAAAATAAATAAATATATTAAGAGTATAATAAATACATTAAAAACTAAATAGTACAACCACAACCATAATTAATGTTTTAATTTATTAAATTTAAAATTTCAGACAAATGTTTTACTAAAATGCATCCGCTAACGCAACAAGCCATATCTTTAATAGGTTAAGACTATTTCTGGACCTAAATACTATAATTTAAAACGCTGAAGTTAATATAACAAACTCTTAAAATTTTAATTATGAGAGATCTTAGATAATATATATGATGAGAAGATGGTCAGTAAAAACAGAAGTTGAGAGAACTTATTAAATAGTGCCAACGTTTCGGCCAGAGTTTCTAGCCTTCATCAGGGCTATAAGTTTATAGTATATATAGTATAATACTAGAATACTACTATGCTTATATATTTCATCATTTACATATATTTTCTTTTATTTAATTTTTTCCCTATAATTTTAATTTCTAATTATTATTGAATTACTATATTGATATTTCTTCGTTTTATTTCATTATATAATTTTAAAGTTTTCTTTCCTTGATTATGTTATTCTGCTTATATATTTAATTAAACGTTTTATTTTCCACTTTTTTTATCACTTTATTTTTACTAATTTTCATTCTGTATAATTATTTACTCGTGGCTGTTTATATTTTCTCTTTTTAATTTTTTTTTAGTATTCATTGTTTGTTATCTTGCTCTTTGTTCTTAGCCCTGATGAAGGCTAAAAACTCTGGCCGAAACGTTGGCACTATTTAATAAGTTCTCTTGTTTGTGTTTTTTACTGACCGCAACCCCTACCATCTTCTCATCTTAAAATTTTATTTTTATGGTTGTTCAACTAATTTATTGCTTATAATTTATTCAAAATATATTAATGAAAGTTAGTAAAATGAAGTAACTTATCATTTCTGAAAATAATGGATAAATATCAATAAAGGTCAAGAAGATTAGAACGTGTTTTGCGAACAGAATTTAGTGGAGTGAGTGAAATTATGGAGAAATATTTTCATTTTCAATATTTATTGCATTTGTTTTTTCCTACTTAATTAAAGTTAGATTTAATATTATTCCCTTTTTGGTGTAAAAGATGTAAACTATAATCTTGCAAAGTATATTGATCAAATGAGATTCGGTGAGTCATTAATGTGCTAAAAAAAAGTTTAATTAATCTTGAATTGATTAAATGAATTGGTAAGATGTATAAATACCCCATAGAGTAAGCATAGAAGGGAATAGAGGGAAATAAACTGTTATGCCTGATTCATACATTCAATGTAAACATTCCTTCGTGGTCTCACAATCGGTATCACTTTACTGCGATTACAACGTGACAGTCTGCCAGGGACAACGTGACGCAGATGATGTATAGTCTTGGAATGATGGGGCGGAACAGGTACACAGGATAGGATGGAGAAATCCGCAAGGGGGAGCCGAACGAAGGGCGCACATGATGAAAGCACTAAGCAGGACATCAGAGGGGCCTTGACCTTAGGCGCTGTCGTGATAGTTCAGGGCGGGGGCAAGGCCGCCCAACGGGGAATCCTTTCATTAACTGGTCATCGGGAGATATGGTGTATTAGGGTGGGTAGTCATCGGGCAGGAATCTTCCAGAGGAAGGAGCGAACGATGATGGTCCCAATAAACTGAGTTATTAACAATTGATTTTTAAAAATTTATAGATTTTATTTTAGTCAATTTTATTTCGGATATAAAATACATTAGATATAGGTGTTCAAAACTCGATTGACACTCTTTTTTTCAAGAGTTTTGAGTTTACGGAGAATGACAATATTGCTGAATTTTCTGATCAAGGGAATTATACAGTTGAAAACATGAGTTGGTACTATTAGGCACAGGGCAGTATTTATTACACCAACTCAATCAGTGTTCAGAGAAAACTCCTACGATTAATAAGCATTGAAACCTTCTCAATTATAATAAAACTACTAATATTTAAATATATAGAATGTTCTTAATAAACAGGTTATTTTTTTATCATATTTTATTTATTTATTTTTTCTCTAATGTATTACTAGATCTCGCGAAATATCATTTTTGGAAGATATTAAAGTACAGTAGACAAGAGAAAAGTTTAAAAAAAACAAACAATAAATGATTGTTTACGAAATTGTAACAAAATCGAGTGTTAGTTGATAAAGATTTTTTTTTATCATAATTGAAATGTACAGTTGGACACTGAACTTTCTTGGCAATCCTGTATGTTCAAAGTGCTAGAAATATTTTTGTTTGAATGTGGATTCAGAACTAGGAAAGCAGAGTACTAGAGGTACTGGAAATGGCCGAAAGTATTAGTAATCGAAATAGACCAGCTGCAGAGAGAAGGGTTGTTTGTTTTTTTATTTAGTTGCGCCAAACTTCATTAGTCATCAGTGCCATTTATATTTTATTTAATTTTCCTTATATTCGTTTAATTTTATTTATTTTATTATTATTGTTTTTTTTTCTTCCGTTCAATGTTATATTTTTGCCAGTAAATGTTGTGATTTTAGAAACTGAAACACTAACTCTATTGTTTTATCATCGTCTCCGAGGGTTTTTGAAATATCTTGGTTTAGTCCTAAGCTATTGAGGTGTGGTGTGAAATATTGGCATTGTTGGAAAATATAGCTTAGTGTCAGATTGTTGTTGCAATACTGGCAGTTCGGAGGCGTTTCTTTTGAAATAAGATAGGAGTGGGTGAGCCTCGTGTGACCTATTCTCAGCCTGGTCAGTACAACCTCCTCTCTACGGCATTTGCGACTGGAGGTTCCTCAGGGCTTGACGTCCTTTTTAATAATTTTTAATTTGCTCATTGGGCTTTTATTCCACAAAGATTGCCATTTATCTTTTACTTCCTTTCCAAGAGGTTTGCTCATTTCTGATGGAGTTAAAATTGCTTTACCCCGCCCAGGAAGCGCGAGTGCTTCTCTTGCAGCGTGATCGGCTAACAGTGAAGTGCACCAGAGAACTCATAATGATCTCGCTCATTGACTATAATGGTGTGGGTGTAACCGTATGTTTCTAAAATATTTCAAACTATCAAGAGTTTAGAAGGTCTCAACAAACTATAAGCCGCACTGTAGGGCTTCTTGAAATAAGAAATATATATTGAATTAAGAATTATTTGATTAGTGATAAAGGACAGTCTCTCGCTGGGATATTAGTGGGGCAGGTCCTGTCTAGAAGGATTGCCTTTTTTTTTGTGTTGTTATCTGCTCTTGTGAGATTGTGACATGTCATACATCGACCAGCCTACTCGCTATAATTGTTGGAAAAGGAAGATAAGTACGGATTCCAGGAGAGCGGGAGTGGAGGGTTTGAAGCCGTTTTTAATTTCAGGTGCTTTTTAAATATTGCTCGGTTATACTATCACCCAAGAGTACCAATATTCTTGTAAAAAAAAAAAAAGAAATATGTACTATTTTGATGTAAACAAAAATTAACATCATTCAAAATTTGTTGTTTTACGCTTCAAGATACTTTAAATGTGACTTTTATAAATAACTACTGAACTTTTTTTGTTTATAAATGTTTTTCAAAAAACCGGTTATTTAAGGCAATGAATTATTGAAAATCTACTGTAAATTGGGTATATTACAAAAATATTTTTTAATAATTAATAATGTTGTTGTGTATCTATGTATGCGAATAATCTTTAGAAATACGGGTTATTTCATACATTAAGAATTATTTTCTTGAGATCGGCAATGAACTTTGACATCCAATTTCAAACTTAGGTTTTATGTTGAAAGTAATTTCTCTGCGTTTAAGTCAACAGTTTTACATGATGTTGAATTCGTGACTCAATGTTTTTTACAGAGTAATAGTCTTGTCCGGTTCATAATATAGAACAACCACCCGGTTTCCATCTGAAGTTTCATTGTCCTATGCTGTCTATTATTCTTGATAAGCTGACTAATATAAGCTATATATTGCCTCAATATTTTAGACTACTCTTGGCTCTGCCGCGGGTAGGAGTATACAATACTTCATATAATAATGCATCTGATGAAAGTAATTAATTGCCGAAGCATAAACGCCTATATTCCTTTTTGACAAAGAGAAATTTACGATTATTTTCTTATTTCTGGTCGTTGAATAATATGAAAAGAAAATGGTCTGAAGTCGCAGTCAGAAGTGAAGAACACTTATTTTATTGAGCCAACGTTTCGGCCTAAATTAGAGACCTTTTTTAGGGTGAAGAACAAAAAAATGTAACCATCATAAAATTAAAATGAAAACAATACAAAAAGAAAAATATGATTACAAATTATTATTTGTAACCATTTTTTTCTCAAGAAGAAAATTATTACAAATTATTATTTGTAACCATTTTTTTCTCAAGAAGAAAAAAAACAACCATGAAAATCAGACTTTACATATCTGTCAATAATGAAAATACACGAAATTTTCGATGGTCTCGTAGTTTTCTTAAAGTTTCTATTTCAATCAAATTTAAAAAAAAACAACACTCCAGAATCTAAGGAATATATTTTCATTCATATTTACAATATTTCATTGATCTCCCATCGTGAACAACACACGGATACTTCACCCGCTGTTACAATTTGAGATCACAGTTTTACATGTCTTTAATTTGAAAGCCCTTTTTTATATTTTCATAAATATTTAAAAACGTTGTTTCATAATTTTTTTTTATGTATGTCATGATTGTGTTTACTGTAATGCTAAAATTCACTGGGTATATTTTGCTATTTTTCAGATCTCTTTCTACTACCTGAGGATGCAGCCGGTTCGAAGCCAGGTAAGTTTCAAAATGTCTTTTATTCCCCATGAATCAAATAATAGAATTGTTTGTTGGTAATTTTGTATAGTAGAACCCCGATTACACCGAGAAATCGCCTTTCAGGTGTCCTGGATAATATGTGGGGTATAAAAAAACTCAAATATTAATTTAACTCATACTCATACTCATATACAAAACTTAATATATGAGTGATATGTTTATTAATAATTGCTTAGTTAAATTTATTAAACTAATTTACAAGAAAAAAATTGACAAATGATGTAATTTATACGTACAAACGATTTACAAGATTTTAATTGTAGTCGTCGAATCAGTTATTTTGATTTGGTATCTCGACACTTTAGTAGTTTTCTTATAGCTGCTGGTTGATCTGGATATTGCAAAGCTGTTTTTAAAAGAAATAAATCTGTACCGGTACAACCCATAAAGGGCCAATGGTTCAGTACTTTGTAAGGGAGGACTGTTACTAGACCAGCGGTTGTGCAAGGAGGTGATTTGCTCAGGCTTGACTGTCGGATTTTCACCTAGTTAAAGCCACCCACTTCATGAGGCTGAGTGTATCAGAGGGCTTCCGAACTCACAGGGCTGACTCATGGCTACATTTAAACAGAAAATAATTATCCTCCACAGCCGGATTCATACCCTGGTCCTTGGAGTTAGTAGTGCAGTACCTTACCACTGAGCAATCCGCTCCAAAATCCTTATTTATTAAATGATAGATGGTATACGAAGGTTTTTGTAATAAGAATCAGTATTTTTGGGTGGTAATTGGCTTTACTCTGACGCAAATGTTTGTATGCTTTTCATTTAAGAACGTAAATATGTTATAACTCAGCGTTTTCTGGAAAAAATATAGTTATAGGGTAAATATTGATAACGATACTCTTCTTAGAATGCAGTATCTTCCAAATGGTCATTTACATCAATGTTTCTTATTACAGTAGACTCCCTAATCTAGACCTAGACTTGACTAGTTAAGCGGTGAATCCAGAAATCAGGACTTTAGTAAAGAAAAATATATACTTCATATGTCAGGAACAAATGAAAATGTGATCTACAAAAATTAATATATGATTCATAAGTATATTAATGCATGATGAGGTTAAATTTCTTGGTCCAGTTTAGTATAATGTAGAACAAACATATATTTAGATAAATGTTTTAATTTAAGTATACAAACGTTATTTCAGTTTTTAGTTGTAATCACATAATGAGTCACTTTGTTTTACGGATTTAATATTTTCAGCACTTAATTTATTTTATTATTTTTAACATCGGTTAAACAGGGTTCGACTGTAATTTTTTAGTTTAAGTTTCTCGAGAAACAGTAAATGTTATAATTTTCTTATTTTAAATTTTAAAATACAAGTCTTCTGTCATAAAATAAAATTTTAATAAAAATAAAATATAGTAATTAAGGGTTTAAACATATAATGATATTATTATTAATAATCTTAAATATTTAGTCGTAGCAATTTGTTTAACTTACTAGAAATTCAACAACTTTTTTGTTTAATAAGATACTGTACTTCTTTATTTTAAAATTTTAAAAATAGAACAATGAATACAATAATTTTCATCATTTAGATGACTTAAAATGTTAAAGTTTAAATCTTCTTAAATAGAGTACAATCTTATTAAAATTAAAAATTAAATATAAAAATGTTTTTTAAAAATTGGGTCGTAGCAACTTATTTACTTATTACAAATTCAGAAACTGTTGGAGTTTTTGTTTAGTAAGTACTGTACTTTTTAGTTTAAATTTATCATAGAACAGTAAATATAATACTTTTCTTAACTTGGATGTCTTAAAAAGTTAAAATATTAATCTTCTAAAATCAATTAGAAACAAAATATAATAAATGAAAACAATTAAAAATAAAAAAACAATACAATAATGTAAAATTAAAATCTTAAAATATTTAGCACAATTGGTTTACTAATTAGGAATATAACAACATTTAACATTTTTCTTTAGTAAGATACTGCGTTCTTGCCAGTGTTAGGCAAGAAGTAATTGCAATCGCATTTCACTGTAATTAGTGATTGGAATTACTTTGGTTCAACTAGTAATTGTAATTTCGGACCATTATTACTATTACACTGGTTCATCAAGTAGTTGTTATTACTAATCAAAATTGTAATTTTATTTCCACAGTTTCAAATTACAGTTTGTGGAAAGTAATTGTACTTGAAATTACTTTTCCTTAATACTAGCTCCTACTAAGCAGGGCAGAGTGAATGAATTATTTATGCTTCTACTATAAGTATTAAGATACGTTTGAAGGATTTCGAGTGCTCGTCAAGTGAAATGCATAATTGCATGAATTTTATTTGTTAATCGGGGTTGCATTTAATGGATACAAGCTGGACTGATTACGTGTTCGGACAAGGAACATTAGTCTATATCTAATTTTAATATATTTTACTGAATTAATTGTGCACCGTAACCGCCTAATCTTGCTAATAAACTCGATATCTCTAATACTATCGGTCAATTAGTTAACACTTGCTCTCACCTGTTATAAAGTCCCTTCGATAAGGAGCCGTGTAAACTGTTACATAGGCGTTTTATTTGCGCGGTTACCTAACCTGTAGCTGTACCTGCTGCGTTACAGATCATTCTTGTACCCGACGGCCATTAACAAGCCCGAATGACCTTCAAGGAGGAGGGTTATGTGATTGGTGCTCTGTCCTAGGCTTGTGCTACACAGGAAGAAAGTGGCAACATGACTACATGGAAGCTGACCGGTATCGATCCCGGATCAAGGGAGCAGAGAAAGCAGAAGAGATAAGGGACCGGAAAGAGGCCTGATAAGGATGAAGGAAATCCTTTGTTCTGAATAAACGAGGGCCGTCACGAAGCCCTCCCACGCGGCACTTTCAAACTAAGTCCTATAAGTGCCAAGTTCTCTCGAAGGCGGTCTACTTTCTGGCAGCTCTGGAATGTTCTTACAACTTTCTTTTTCTTTTGCTTTATTGCCTTGAGGTGGATTTGTTGACCTCCTCGCCTTTTTTCACTTTTTAAGGGTTAGTACAGGAGTCCGATACAAAAAAACCAGACCATTAAGCGTGCATCTGAAAATAATTGTAAACATTAGATCCTAGGACACTTAACATGGAATCTCATTTCCGGAGGCTCTAAAACTCTTAGCTAATTCATTTTATTAGTGCCTCTTAGTGAAAATTTGCCATAAAATAATAATTTCGCCAGGCGGTATGGTTAATTACAGACTTCATAGCACTTCAAATTAGCAGTTAGATCCTAAGGAAGAACCGAAGTAAGTGGTTTATTACCAACCACTTGATGAAATTATTACGTTATAGTACTCTTTCGAGACCCAAGACCTAAATTCAAAACATAAAAATAGGCCTAAAATTTAGTTATTTTATTAAACTAATTAGTTGCTTTGTACAATAAGCAACAATTTTTATTGTCAAGATGAGGCTTGATTTTGCAAGTTGTTTCAAGTTACTGCCTGTTAGAAAAAAAAATTCAAATTTTCCGATTTTTTTTCCTTCTTTCTCTTGTTATTTTGTATTCTCGAAGTGTTTCTTTTGTAATAACGATTCTACGTTTTCCTTGTTCCTGTTTGGACGAGCGAAGATCCGGAGTGGTTCACTTGGAGGGTCAGTCACCTCAAGGTGAGTGGCTTTCCCGGCAGCTCATGAAGTTAATCCAAACACCTGTTCTCCCCCAAGGGCGAACTTCACTGCGTGTTCTTGTGTTCCCAACCTTGATTAGATCCGAATCCCATGTATACCTTGCATATAAACGATGCAGTAGACGGAGAAATGAAATTTCCCGACTCTTTTATATCTTATTATATTATTCAATTTTTTTTTAAATCAGTAATATACCATATATATATTTTTTTTAACTTTATCGCTATTATTCCTTCCATAATAAACTCCCTAACCACCCAAACACACTCGTTTCTAACCTTGCTTCCTCTTCCATTCCTGGCTATCCTCCAAGGCGCCTGAAAAGAAGATGGCCTCGTGACCTTATATTGTAAACTGTTTTAGAGTTCTTACTACTGGGTAGTTTCTCTACATCCTGTATCATATCATATGTCATTATGATCAAATTTACTGGTTGTATTTTTTTTATACAGTTGTAAATATCAACAAATAAATAAATAATAAAAAAAAAAAACTTTATCTTTACAACTTGTTAAGAATTTTTTTAATAGAGAATGGTATAAATAATTATTGTTAATTATACATATGTATAAAAGAAACCTTTCAGAAATTTGATTCCATAGTTTTGGCTGATCACAAAGGTTTTTTGGGGTGCTGTGTCCGAGAAAGAACTCAGTTTTTTTTCCATCACATAAAGATTATTCGCAAATCGTGATATGTAATTCAAGTTTTTTTTGCACATAAATCAAGAAAATATTTTATAGCAAGTGGTATTCTCAACCTATCAACTTCAAAATGACTTTAAAAAAATACAATATGGCAAAAATCGAACTCTTGTAGATAAATTTGGGTTAGAAACCTAAGATAATGCACCTACTATTGCTTAAATATATATTGGAATTTGTTTTAATTAGCTTTAAATCTAGGATGCTTTCATCAGGACAAGAGAAAATCCGTCTGTCTTACGGTAGTAAAGTTTAGGAAGCTTTGTTACCGATAGAAAGAAAATGAAAAAAAAAAAAATTACATCTCCAGAATCGAAACTTTTCACTCTTGTTTTACGTTTTAGACATCAAGGAACAAATTTGGTTGGTAAGGTGTCAGTCAACCTTTGGTAAAAATTTGTGTTTGGCTATAATCGAACGAAGCAATAATCTGATTTTTACGAAATTTTAGGAATTATGCGGGTTGTAGGTCCCGGTTGCGGGACCTAGTAGATCCCGTATAAATTTTACCAGATTCTGTTCAGTATTTTTGCTTACGAATACGTAAACCTATTTTTCTTGACACACTTACATTTTGAAAAAAGATTCGTCTGATTTGGCCCATATTTGGAGGGAAGTTGGGAGGGAATTAGTGTGAAAATGTTATAGTATTTATTTTTAACAAATTTCACCCACTACTTTAGCTTTACTATTTTTCTTGACACGTATGTTTAAAAAATGGCTTATGCTTTAAATTCTAATGTAAAATGACAAAGAAATTGATCAAATAATGAAATTTAATCTTTAATCTAGATATATAGGTAATGAAGTACCTACCTATCCTAGTAGAAATTTTGAGAAAGCAAAGACCTATGTAGTTGGTAGTTGGCAGTGCGTTATGTTTTTTTGGGCAAGATGTTCGATTTGTTGTTACCAGAAAAGAAAGTTCTTACATGTGTATATCTTGAAACAGTTCCAAGCGGAAACTCATATACTAACTATGCGTGAAATGTAATGTAGAGAAGATTATTCCATCATATTAAAAGGAAAAAGCAGTTAGTTTTAAAAAAATAATTGTTCTAGTCATGCTATTTTATCATTTTTTAAACCTAATTATGTGAATTTTAAGTATTGAATATGCATTATATTTTTCTTCTCTAGTTTTTATTCTTTCTCCTCTGATGAGATAGTTAATCATGAATTTTTAATTTTTTTTTAACATTAATCTATTAATTACGATTATCATAGAACAAATGACCGCAAATTATAATAATACCCATAGACAAAATGATCAATCCAGAATGAAAGAGGGCCACTCAAATATGAAATATTTACAACTACTCCAAAGAACATTTCTAGAGGAGAAGTTCTCGAGTCCTTCTTCTTTTCAGGTGCCTAGGAGGATTCTTAGGTAATGAAGGAGAAGCCAGGCTAGAAACGAGTTGGTTTGGGTGGTTGGGAAGTTTGTCATGGAAGGATTGGTATCTGGTCCTGGCCAAATCTGCAACATATGGGACATTGATGTCCTGATGGATACTTAATTTGTTACAAAGGAAGGAGCAGTAAGGATTTTACGAAGGATTTTGGACTGTAAGGATTGGATTCGAGAGGAATTCGTTGGTTTAGTGGAGCCCCATAGCTCAACTCTGCATGTCCAGATAATCCTTATAATAGTCATGATGTAGATCAGTCTTTTGTAATGGATTGGCAGTGTAGGCCGTTTGTCTAGTAAATGTTGTAATAGTCGGAATTGACGATAAGGTTTCCTGTCTTTTCAGTCTTGTATGAGGACTTTTAGTTTTAGTAGTTTTAAAATTAAAATTTTCTTTGAAATTCCGTTATTGCTTTGCTTGACCTAATTTACTCATATATATTATAAAAGCAAGGTCAAGTGGTTGCCCAAAACAATATGCCTACATTGCATAATTATATATAAATATTAAACAATTACATTATCACCTTAATTTTAGGGTTTGGTAATATATTAACATAAGTGTGTAATAATCGTCAGTGGGAATTTTTCTAACAGCAATCAAGATTACACATTTTGTTCTGTGAAATTATGAAAAATAATAGTATAATATGTGGACAGTATGTTTGAGTAATATTTCGTAATTAAAAAAAAAGAAAAATAAAATGTATAAGCTATTTTATCTCTTAGTAATATGATTTCTTTTAAAGAAATTTTAAATTTATTTTATGGAATATATTTTATTTATTATAATTAACGTTATAGTAAGAAACTAATCTTATCCAATTTTATTTATCCTACCTGAACTATTTACCCTTTCTAATCTGGGAGGAACCAATGAACGTCTACAAGTTTATGCCGAGCTGGGAATCGGTCTAGTTCGCTGGCAGACTACAAGAACATGATGTTCCCTTGCGACACAATCCTTTATGTAAGGCCATTGTTATGTAAAGATTCCAAGTGTATGCTTCAATTGAGTACTTTGAAAGTAACATACAATTCGCTCTTACTGACATTATTTCACCCTCCCGATCAGACCGTGTTATTTTTATTCAAACTGCTTTAATGCCGTTTTCCAACTGAGTAACCCTGAATCTGCACAAGGCATTATTCAATATTTGCTTTAAGGTTTTGTTCGTCTCTTTTGGGAATGCTGTTATCGAATGTGTGGAAGTGCTCTATGCTCTTTTTACTTTCACTTGGTATATATGAAATATTTAGCAAAGCGAAGTGAACAGTTTCGAATTCGAGTTTTCAATGGAAATACACGTTTTAAGAGTCCAAATAACTAATTTTTGCCCAATGGTCTGTATAATTTATTTACTATGTTACAATCTTGTGTACAATGTATGTGTGTGCTTAGTAATAGATATTATTGGATCCTTATTTTTATAATATTCTGTATCATCTTGTTTTATTCTCATTATTATATTAATTCACTAATTGTAAATTTGCAGCTTTATTATTCCTTTCAGTTATATTTATTATTGTTCTTTTTTTTTTTATTTCATTAATTTTTTTAATTATTATTATTTTATTTTTTACTTTTTCTTCATTTTAGTTGCCGCTATTTAAAATATTAATTGTATCATTTTAGACCAATATTTAAATTTTACTTATGTCTATCATTTTGGCACCAACCGATAAATGTTGTAATCTGGTCCGATCATATTAGATGTAATTTTTTAAATAAATAAAATAAAATGTGTGTATGAATTTGAACAGCCTTGCTCAAAAACGGAAAGTCATATAAAGCTGAATAACTTATTTAAGGCTGTTAACATCCGAAGTTCTCGATAAAATCGAATCATAATTACCCATATTTTATAAGGGATACTACACATTTTTTTACGCTTTCCTCGAAAACGAAGGTTTTCATTAATCTCAGTTTATCAATGTAAAATTAAATTGTATTAATTTATAATTTTGGCAAGGTATTATCCGCATTGAAATAGTTTGACAAGGTGGAAATGCTGAATTTTCAAAGTGGCTTCTTTTAAAGTTTCTTTAATTTTGTTCATTATACCATATCTCATTTTTATTATTAAGGAAACTAGATAAATATATAACTTGAAAGAATTCAATTATCAACAGAAGGAGAAAAGAGGAGAAATATTTTTCAAGATTGAAAACACTAGTCTGGGCTTAAAAGTACTAATATAGACGTAGATTTTCCTACGGTTAATTCTACGGCCAAAGATTTTGGAAATAAATATATATAACATGAAAAGTTTGATAGATGGTAATATCGAAAAAGGCATAAACAAATTGTTTGTTATAACAGAAATAAGACCATCCAACTGAGGATGGGTGTGCGATACGGTTGTTCTGTTCGGCCGGTCTACAAAATGTTTAATTGTTTCCATGGTCAGTTGTTTACTTTTACATTACTTATATTTCAGGAGCAGATATTATTGTATTCACTGCACATAAATAAAATTTTTTTGGTTAATTAAAAGTTTATGTATTAAAATGTTTTTTTAAATTTTAGTTTACCTAAATGTTCCTTATGTAACCGATCTAGGCCGAACCCGATATTATTCCTTTCATAATAAACTCCCTAACCACCCAAACCCACTCGTTTCTAACCTTGCTTCCTCTTCCATTCCTGGCAATCCTCCAAGGCGCCTGAAAAGAAGATGGCCTCGTGACCTTATATTGTAAACTGTTTTAGAGTTCTACTACTGGGTAGTTTCTCTACATCCTGGTATCATATCATATGTCATTATGATCAAATTTACTGGTTGTATTTTTTTATACAGTTGTAAATATCAACAAATAAATAAACAAAAAAAAAAAAAAAAATTTAGTTTACCTCGTCCAATAGATTTTACCAATCAAAATTTTCAATTTAACTTTGGTATGTCTAAATGAAATGTCTTTTTAATATATATTTATTATTTTTTTCCTAACGTGGACAAATTGACAAATTGACTTTATCTCATATTAAAATAGGGTAAGAGGTATTACCATGTCATGCCATATAATTTCTACATTTTCCACATACTTCAGTGGTGGTATAGAAATATTACTGAAAAGATTTAGGTTTGGAGTTTTAATGATTTTAAAAATTCTATTTATGGATGCTTCATAAATTTTTCCTTGAACAAAATTTGTTGGAAGAATCATTTCCATTTTAAAATCTAATACAGAGTATAAAACACAACCTACGTTGGCCATTTTTTACTTATGTTACCCGTCCTAGATTTGATCAATCAATAAAGCAATTAATCCTTGCTCTCATCTATGAATTCCTTAAAATTGACATTATTTTCCGACTCTTTGTTAATATTTGTAAATGAGAATCTATATTTTGATGTCTCATCTTATCCAAGGTTGAAATGACAATTTTTCCACATCCGGGAAGAATTGTATTATCTTACAATGAAATGACGTTAGCACAAGAGAATGTCTAAGAGCCTCTGCCTTACAAATTTACATTCCATCGCCATTCGAAGAAGAAGAAGATTGTGGGCGAAGTTGGCCTCTAAAGTCATCTTCCATAATAACTTCCTTGTTCTTTTGCAAGTAATGATCAAAATGTTTGTTGCGCTTGGAACGCAGTAGAATTATTTTGCATTTTCTTTTTTTGTTGCGACATTTAGTGTGTAAATTTTGGCCGAACAACAATGAGCGCTAAGAGCTGGTTTGCAAATGCATCAGATATTAGTTCAGCAATTCTACTTATTATGTAGGGTCATTAGAACCGTACTGGACTAAATAATATTCACTTTTTTATTTTAATATATTTTTTTCTACTGTCGAACCACGTTTTACAAACTCTCTAACAGTTGTAATGAATCCCTTGCAATATTAATTAAAATATTTAAAAATACATACTTCTTTGCAGTTAATACTATGGAACCATAATAGAGGGTCTTCTAACTTACCTGAAACAGATAAAAAAATAATTAACTTTTTAAAATAAGCAATGACTATAATTATATACAAATTAAATATACACAGTTTAATTAGTGAATTAAGCTACGCTTGTCATACAAAATTCGCTTACTAGCCTAATTTGATTTTAAATTAATTCTAGCTGGTTTCAAGATAGAAATTATAGTAGAAAAACAGAAGTGTAGCATATTAAAAAAAAATTACAATTTTTCTTAACCATTCATTAAATGTTTACTTATTATAGAATCAATAATGAAAATATTTAGAATCCTTGGAGTAATTTATTTATTTAGTAACTATAGTGACAAAAAAACGTTATCAGGCCACTAAATCAGAAAAATCCTAGCGTATGCGCTCGACAGTTAAAACTCTTGTTAAAAAAGAACTTTTATTTATGTCTTTCTTGTCATTACATACTATGACTTTCTTTATTAAATTTTATTGATTTCTAAAATATTTGGCTTTCCAACGATATATTATACGTCTATGTCACCATACTTATCTTCGAAACTGTTTATCCAACCTGGAAAAACATTTTCCTCTTATCTCTTTAAGTTGATAATCTGATTTTATATTATCCATTTTTTATTACCAGTTAAAATTTGAAATTGTAAATTATCCCAAGCAAAATAATGAATAGTAAGAATTTGAGATGGATATTTTTAAGGAACTATATAATAATAGGAGATTTTTTTTTGTCTTTTGTGGATTTTGAATTAAAAAAATAAGACATATCTATAATTAAAAATTATCTAATTTAACATTGGTATACCTAGTTGAATCAAAATCATCAGTTTTAGATAATATTGATATTATATTATGTAGCAGTTTTGTTAGAATTTTTTTTTAAGGTATGCTGTTCAAACACATTCACACAAACCATTATAAGAGACTTGGTTACTTGGACTCAATACGTTTATTTCTGTCGAAAACTGGAATTTGAAATTTTACACGATCGCAATACTTACAACCTTACTAAATATTTCACATCTAGGTAAGTAAAAGTAAAAATGACCAAAAAGTAAGAAGTAGTAAGTGAAAGTATGAATTATACCAGTCTTTATTAGGATTGAGGTTGGATAAAGTGCTGATTAGAACTATATTATATCTTTTTTTTCTCAAATAGTATATTGCCTCTAAAAGCGATTAGATATTCCAGTGCATCTCATGACATGTCCTACTGAGAATTTAGGTTATCTTTTGAAACAAAAGAAACGTTGTTTTTCACATTACTTTCTTACATGTGGCAAATATATTTATCTCATTCTCAATAAACTGCAATTTAGCACAGTCGATGATAAGGATTTAGAATTTACTCTCCTATGATCATAAACAAATTTTGCTAATATAATAAAATCTCTTATTAGTCACTGTAAATACTATAACTTACAAAGTTAAATAACCAAGTGTAAATACTACTTTTTGATTTAACTTACCTACATATGAAATAAATATTGCAAAAGTATTCCTATCGGGCAAAATTTAAATTCGAGTTTTGAAAGTAATACACTATAAAGGTCCCTGAAGTTCCACTCCCAGGTTAAAGGAGCAGTGACGTACAACCTGGGAAACCCAACCTCAACCCAAAGACTGAAGCCCAGACTGCTGCAGGACATTCTTTTATAAATTTTTAATAAATATAAAATTAATTCAGTCACACTGCCTCTATTTACTTATTATTATTATTATTCATTTTATTTATTCATTATTATTAT
>NW_027112088.1:1955738-1956827 GCF_000696795.3 Halyomorpha halys | reverse complement strand
TATATATAAGTTTTACAACATGGCCTGTGAGTGCGTGCGTGGATGTATAGGTACGTACGTGCGTGTGTGGGTGCGTAGGTACGTGTGCGCGTACGTGTGTGAACAACCTAGTTTAAAAACGAAAAGTCATTCAAAAATGAAATAACATATTTAAGGAATTTTAGAAAGTAGTAAATAAGAAAAAAAGGAAAAATAGAAACACCCAATTTGAATAGGAAAGGCCGAGACCGCCATATTTTAAATTAAAATAATAAAAAAAATGTTTAATCCAATTAATTTCAAGCTTTTTAATTTTCTCCATAGACTGAATCTTTACGAGAAAGGAGATTAACAAATTACAGGAATGATATCTTGTCATGTATTAAGTGTCCCCTAGTCCATGAATGTCATTGAAGATAATGTAAGCTGTAAATTCTTGAATTGATGCCTAATAATACCGCAGGATTAATGCTTCACCGCTCCACGGCCAATTTAAGTCCCTAACTTACGGTACTTGACGGCTTGACGTATGTTAGTATAGCGTGTTATGTGGCAATCAGATTAAATTTTCAAATTTAATTAAAACTATCTCTTGAAAGAAGATGAGATGGGAGCATAATTATGTCGGCTGAATCAGTTGAAATATTGACAGGCAAGGGTCTCTCGATGTTTATCTAAACAAGGTCGGGTCCGGCCACACTGCCTGATTAAGGTATGTATTAAGTCGTTATTTAGGAGTCACAACTTCCACGTAAGTCTTCGCTATTCACAGGTGCTAACTTATTTGCTAACTTTTTATATAACTTTTTTTTTTCTTCAAAATTTTCATTTTTATATCCACCTCGGTCAATAAAATCTCTTAATAATATATCTCTCTGCGCATTTGATGAATAATTCATTCAGAAATTATTATTATGTCTGTAATAAAATGAAATTTATGCAAATTTTAAACGCTATTGAGAAAATTACGTAAAAATGGCTGTTATATCTTGTTAAGTCTGCAGGTTTAGCATACACATATTATGTATATATATATTTAATTTCATACGACATGAAAGTCAAGTCATTTTTCAAGACTTCTGCTGGTTAGGTGGCTAAAAGCCAATATAA
>NW_027112088.1:1880533-1955018 GCF_000696795.3 Halyomorpha halys | reverse complement strand
TAGATTCTCCACATGTTTTTATCATGTCATAATATCACTTACAGCAAATTCACTTGATGTGTATATATGTATACAGTTGTAAATATCAATAAATACATTATTAAAAAAAAAAACTTTTAGATTTTTTTACTCTGGTTCTTCTGTTGTGGAAACCCTTGATCTATTCTTATATAAACAAAAATACGGAAAAGAAAGTATTGAATAATGAAAAGTTTAAGTTGAGAAGATTGTCTGGGGGTTAGCAAAAAAAATTCAACATAAATAAACAAAAAATATTGATTTGTGCCGAAGTTTCGACCTGAATTTCAGGCCTTCATCAGGGGCTATAAAACAAAAAAGTTAACGACCATCATTCAAAGAAACATAAAAGAAAAAGAAAAAAATAAACTAACAAATTTGGAAATATACATAACAATGAATTTAAAATAATCATGGTATTAGATAGTAGCCGATTGATAACAATGAAAGATGAAGTATAATATTACATATGTAAGAAGATAAGATATGTAAGCTGTGTCTAAACAACCAAAAACAATTCGAATCAACATATTGGACAATACGAAAGAAAAATGAAATATATGATACAATGAATAACGATATGAATATATGTAAGTTCTTTCTATCGTACGCTCTATTCTTAAATTAACTAATTTTTTGTACTCATCTATGTAACTAAAAAGTTTTTTAATTTTACTCATCAATATAACTTTCAAGCCTATTGTATCATATATTTTATTTTTCTTTCATATAGAAGTTCAATATGGTGATTCAAATTGTTTTTAGACACTACTTGCATGTATTATCTTATCTATATAATATAATATTTTATCTTTCGTTGTTATCAATCTGCTACTGTCTAAATCCATGGTTATTCATCATCTATTTTTAATTTTTAATTCATTGTTATGTATATTTCTAAATTTGTTAGTTTTTTATTTATTTTTATTTATATGTTTCTGTGAATGATGATTGTTATATCTATTTGATTTATAGCCCTGATGAAGACCTGAAATTTCGGTCGAAACGACGGCACGAATAAATAATTGTTTGTTTATTTGTGTTTTAATGTTGACCGCAACACTGATCATTTTCATCACTTATTAATTTACAGTCAACTACCGACACCTCTTTAAAAGTTTTATTTATTCATTCTTATTCTGACAGAACGGTTCCATAATTTTTTGGAAATTATTTTAAAATGCATAACACCAATTAAACTTTTAAAATATGCACTAATATTTTCGAAGTACAAAACTGTATTTATAGAACTATTTTAATACTTGGGCGACCTAGAGAATAGATTTTCATAAAATTGAAATCTATTTGGCAAGATCGGCCTTGCAGAGGACTTTCCTTCCTAAGCTCCGTCCTCAGGTGAGAATGACTAATCCGGCTTTGCGTAAGGTGACCGTGCGCCCACGTTGTGAGTCATCTCAATACATCATTCAGATTCTATCTATAGATAGCTAACTTGATCCGCTTATTTTTAAACTATTATTGTAATGTTGTATTAGTTATTTTTATGGCGGATAGGGGTTCAAGGAGACAATTTTTAGCAAAAACTGCAAATGTGATAAAAGAAAAATAAACGCAATATAGAATTTTATTAAAAAACGCATATTGCATAATTTAAAATAATAAAATATATATACATATATCATTAATGACGAGACATAAAAGAAAAATTGTCGCTGTATCACCGTGGGTGACTGTGATAGAGGGGTCTCCACCGTGGATATTCTTGCCAAATTCTCTTAACAAAAAACGACTGTCCACTCCCCTTTATTATCCGCTGTCCGGATACTTAATATCTATTATAAGATGTTGACTACAAAATTTATTTATAATTAATATTTTAATAGTTAGTATTTTTATAATTAAATATATATCGTAGGTGTACTTTACCTGATCTGGAAAAAAATGTTTGAGAACCCCGGGTATTCCTAATCGTTTTTTAGTTTAACTAATCAGTATGAGTGACTATTACGGTAAAGAATACGTAACAACGAAATATAAATATATCCAATTAGTGGAATCCATTCTCTTAAAAGAACACTTTCAGATACACTAGCAACCAAATTGGACTTCGTCTAATAATAATAAACATAAATTTCATTAAGATAACTGTGAGTTTCTGGGCCTAATCTTCCAGACAATGTAGAAGAGAGGAAATGGTTATAGACCGCCTCAGGGTTGGATCGGTTGACCCATGACCAAGTCAAAACCAGATGAGACTCACCTCAGTGTCAGTTCTATAAAGTGGGTATCATTGTGATACGGTGACGATGAGGAGAATTCAGTAAAAACATCAGATTATTTACACTGATATGAATTTGATTTGTACTATAAATTTTATTAAATACTTATCATAAATTAACTTATTATCATAAAATACCATTTCATCTCTAGTTAGATAATTTATTAGTAATAATTAAACAAATAAATTGTTTGTTGAGGAATGATGACATACATTTTTTCCTCTTAAATTAAAAAAAAAAAAATAAATAAAACAACGATGTATATGAAAT
Organism: Halyomorpha halys; assembly: GCF_000696795.3. Classification (NCBI taxonomy): domain Eukaryota; kingdom Metazoa; phylum Arthropoda; class Insecta; order Hemiptera; family Pentatomidae; genus Halyomorpha; species Halyomorpha halys. The sequence continues at coordinate 1,952,490 of NW_027112088.1, read as the reverse complement.
TTATAAAATATTAATATGTAGTTCAATTATTCTAAGATCTAAATCGTTCAATGAAACAAAACAAAAATCTTACAATTCCATGGCAGTGGTAAATTAAATGTGATTAATAGTCACCAACGACCGCAAAGACTAACCAACCAAAACCATATTTGGCAATGCTTGATGTTAGCGTCTCAATGATTTTGTGGGTCAGCTCTGAGACCTTGATATATTTCACAATTCGATTTACGAATCACTCTGTCTTGGATAAGTTTGTTAGTCTAGTAGATAAATAAAATTAAAATCTTCGATAGTGGACTATCTAAAAAAAATAACCGTATTTTAAAAGTGTGTATTTTATGGTGTGTTTCTGTAATGAGATGTTTTTACTCAGATTGTTAATTTGCTAACGATTTTTAGGAATCCTAGTAAAGTAGTATTGAATTTTCTGTGAATGAAATTCCAAACTAAAGTGTTTTTAGGATGGCTGTCCTTTTTGGGGAGGTCTTATTGTAAACTATTGCATATGAATTTTTTTTTTAAGGCATTAACGACTTATGGATCGTTATTACCTTAATTGTCAGGGCAATGAAGTTAGCGTCAGGCACTCCGCGATATGGAATTCCTTTAGTAATCACCATCTTTGCTGCTCGATCAGACAATTCCTCAGTGCCCAGAAACCCAGGCAAAAACTCTGAAATAGCATTTCTGTTTGCGGAATTTAATGAATAACAGGTGTCTTGGTTTAGTGGGTTTGTTGAGAAAATATTTCTTAAACTGAGTTGGACTGAAAATGCATCTGTACTGACAACTAGTTATTTTTTGTGAAGAAAAAAATTCAAGCTCTTGTAGATTGCAACATCATCATTTCAGCTGTATAGCAGAATACGATGTTTACATTCAATAAAAAATTGATTTAATATCCAGACTTCGTTTATTGTCAGTTATGAAGTAATTAATTTTTTATTGTTGTTTGGATTCGTATCAATGATTATATGTAACTTAATTGTTCTACAATTCCCCGTGTGCAAGATGTTGTAAGACGCTTTTGCGCGCCCCATTGTGCGCTCAAGGTTTGGGCCCAGAGACCACGTAACCCTGTGAATCGGGTCGCGCCTGCCTGCGTGTTTGGATGTGTGAAACAGCCCGTATCGTTGGTCACTTCCGTTTGCCTCAGGTCTGCACTGGCTGATTGTAGATAAGATCTAACATGGAAAACTGTGTTTTCATTAGTCTTAGTAAATGGGTGAAAATACTCTAGTATGAGGTTTTCCTATGTTCTTATATTAGTTAATGCATATGAGAAAAGTCAAATCAGATAGATCGTAAATTATAATAAAAAAAAAAAATGTTTAAAATCGTTCATTTGGCAAACACGCAACACAAAATAATTTTTGTTATCGATGTTGCAAAGGCAAAGTGATGTAGTCATTAATTTTTATTAAATATTTTTCTGCATTTAATCCATATATATAATTTTTTCGTATTGTCAAGATACCTAACTGAATAAAGGATTTACTTTTCTATGACGCCCTTCATTGAGTTTCTGAAAGTTAACAAAATATAGTATTATTTTACAAAAAAAAAAAAAAAAAAATGACCTTTTTAACCTTTTTATCCCACTGTCCCAAATATGGAGCGGTGTTAAATTATATGAAACCAATGGTATATCGTGTAAAATAATATTGCCATATTAATTCTATACATTTTTGGATTATCATTAAATTGTTTTTCATAGCTTGTCTAATTATCAATAAATTTACCAATTTATTAAAATTTCGGAGGGGGTCCAATCCCACCAATTACCATTGTAATTAACTATTGCATCAAATTTCAATTAAACAGTGGGGATTAAATGCGCTAATATGATGACTGGATTTCAGATTCTTGTCGCTTAATCGTTATCCTTGCTTAATTGTTACTAACGATCTCCATAATTTGAAAATACTAGAGGGATGATGTGGAGTATTTATGTGGAAATTTATATTAAACATTGAAAATATGACAGTGCTAGACTTCGATATGGTTCTCTGATGCATTGTAAATATACTGTTTGACACTCATTTCCTTTGCTATTTTTTCGTTTACTGTTTGCCAAATCACATAATGCAGAACGTGAAAGTTATAATTTAACGCTTATATAAACTATCATTACGTATTAGATATCAATAAGAGAAGATAAACTTTTAGAAGGAGCTTGCTATTGAATTGCGTAAAGGCGAGATGAACCGTTACCGCCTTGCACAACTGGAGTTTCTTCTGCCACCGACCGTCTGCAATACAAACAGGAAAAGCCTAGGAAAGTGAATTTTCCCAAGACTTTTTTTTCACTCTCAGCAAATGGGTCTTGTGTTCTCTCACGGTATTTACTAATTCTGACCGACATGTCGTGACAGTGATAGAGGATAAAATTTCACTGGATATTTACTTCATAATTTTTTTTTTCAAAGTCAATTTTAAATTTTTAGATTATGTTTTTAACTATTCATACCCTCCTCAGTTTCTATTATCGATTAATTAGTTAAAAGATAAATAGGAGACTCGTTTTCGGCGTAACCATTTTGATAAAATAAAAAATTATTGTATGTAATTAGATCTCATTTAATGGCATCCGTAGATTTCTTTAAGAGTTTCAAGACCATGTACAAGACTTGACTATGTAAATAAACAACACTTATCTTTTAAAATCTTGTCCCTGTGTGAACTAATCGTTTAATCTAACTAATTTGTGGAAATTATTCATTGGTTAATTTGGTTATTTAACCGACCTATATAGGCTTCCTTGTACTGTTGTTTTTCAATACAATTCTTTCCTTTTTCATTATCTCTTTTTCTGAAATTTATTGTTTTTAGCATGAATATATATACCAATATATATTTTGATTCCGCACTGTTTCCTTCTACTATAGTGGACTACATTTTAAGGAGTTTTTGAGTTGTAATTTTGTTGTAGTGGGCGTTCTTTGCATTTTATTATGTGCACACATTGGTTTTGAAATTTAAACTAAACCTAAAAACTTATTCCTTAAATACGTGTCCTGGCACGTTGTTTCGGAATTTTTATCTGGTTTGATGCCAACGCACCGGAGGCGCACTTTATGTGCCTGCGTTGGACGAATTCAGGCACGCTATTTCGTGTTGGAAAATAAGAATCTTAATTCATATTACAGAATAGGCATCCTATTATCGAGATGATAATATATATTCTTAGTTATTAATTATCATTCATGAACTTATAAAACCTATCATAAATAATCCACTGGACTTCTCTGAGTATTTCTTAAAATTTGTTATATGATGTCGCTGCCATATTAAGTTTATGGAAAAATGAAGGTTGGCTTTTTCAAATAAACGGGGTTTGTTTAACTTGAATACGTCGTCGCCATTTATAAGAATAATTTATCGAAGGGATATATCTTCTCACTCTTGAAGACTAATAAGTTCTTTTAATCTATCGGCTTGTTTTATTTGAAATAGAACATTTTTTTCAGGGTCATGAAAAAACAAATAATTGCTTTATTTATTCCAATCGTTACGATTTTCTTAGTTTGACGAGCGCTTTCTAGGCGTACCAGTTGTACCCTTCTTCAAAATAATCGAATTTAGATCTACTAAAAGTGTTCACTGTTGGAGTGGTGGGGATGCATTTTATATCAATATTTGTTTATTTATTATTCCTAGAACACGGTTTTAGGGATGTCTGATGTACATTTATTTGTTTCCTACAATATTCAAATGACTCCAGCGGCCATTATTATACTACATAGGTGTATAAGGTTAATTCCAGAAAGAATAATATCACAGTCAAAATTTTGTTCTTTTGCATCTTAATGCCTTGCGCACTATTATGTCTTCAGCCACTCTCAGTTGAAAATTTGAATGTGCATAGAATTGCATTGAGTGATACATCAGTACATGTACTTCAAATAAATTATTTTATTATTTTATTTATTGATGATATTCCATAAAAAAAGCCTAATTTTTGGGGGAGATCATTAAAGTTATGGAATGGTAGCTTAAATAAATCATAGTTTACACCGGCTGATTTAATTACCTGATTCCGATTTTTAGGTTAGCTTAAGTAATGATTGGATATTATATTTGTTTATATATATTTATTAAATGAATTTAAATTTTCCCTTCAATCTTGCCTGAGGAATTAAAATTGCTCATTAAAAATATGAGTATCCTGAAATACTGCTCGTGAACCCTTGAACCTGAGTTATCCTGCCCACGCTTCAGTCCCACGGTGGCTTCGCCTTCGTGGTTACATAAACCACTCGCCATGGGATGATGGCTGCTTTCTATTGCTCATTGTGTTCTTGTTTTCCAAGGTATATCTTCCAGAGTTTTGTTTACGGCTGCCATAAAATGTTGTTTAACGACCACTCGAAAGCAGAAAAGCGAACAGATCTTCTTCCAAAGCCAAAAGGTGTCTAGTTTTCATCGCAAGAAATTTAAAAAATATTACTTCCTTGGTTAAAGAAAGTTAATAAATTATAATGATATCATTTCAAACAAAAATATTGTAATATGTGTAAGGCTACTATTCGTTTAGGATAGCGTATATTTTATTGGAATAACATTTTATCTGAGCTAATTTATTTATTAAAGTACTTTTTCTTATTTTTTGTATGAAATATATAGTATGAGAAGTATTGCGATTGTGCAAAAGTTTCTTCAAAAATAGACGTTTTGAGTCCGAATAACTAAGTCTCGCTTTCGTTTCTGTCTGAAGAGCTTAGCTGAAAAAAAATTAAAAATCTTAAGAAAATAAAATTACATATTTAGGGCAGGTATATGCTAGGAATGCTACAGCAACTCTTTCGATAAAATTGAATAGACGGAAATAGCACTTAATAGAATAGATTTTTAGCATTTTTTCGAGTTTCTCTGAAATGGCTCTAACAATTTTAAATAAATTCGGCTTATCAATGGAAAAGCAAATGAACTTTAATATCATTTTGGTTTTATCCTCATTAAAATATTTTAACACTGCTTAAATGCCAAATTATCAAAAAAATCTTCCTGCAAAGTACCTTTTATTTTTTTAATTTGAAATAAACAACCATGTCTCATTGTTAGAAGTAATATAAAATGTATAAATATGAAAAATGAAGGAATTTGAGGATTGAATAAAAGAGAACATGGAGGAATAGAGAGTTTGAAGACTGGAAAATTGGAGACAGGCGAACATGCCCGATTTTCTAGAACATTTACTAAGTGTTGCTCGGATGAAGTTGCTGAAAATTCATGGTTTTCAAAGTAAGAAAGAAAAACTGAGTGGAAGGTTTATATATCCGGAGAAAATTGGAGGTCACAAAGTTGAAATTCATAATTAACGTCCCGTAAAACATAAATGAGCAAATGTTAAGAACTTTCCCCAAACTTTCCAGGTAGAAGGATAATAATGGACCTGGAATATTATATTAAGTTTGAAATTCATTTCTACCTTAAATCCAGAGCTGGGCAAAATTTAGTTTAAAATAAAACAATAACTAAGCTGTCATGGATACAAATTTCAGTCATTTTGATTAATAAATCAACATTTTATCTGTTAAAATTTTTTTATAGTTGTATTTATTACTATTTTTTTCTCCATCTTTGCTTCAACATTTTTGAATAATTCGAAAACAATTCATAAAAAATTAATCTAAGATATTTTATTTATTTAAATATTTTCTAAACTACTTATTAGTTAGTAATATTTTGGTAATTAACGTTTTCATTAATTCTACCTTTTCTATAACAACATGTACAAGAACATCAAATAATAAAGTAGTGGAGTGAATATCACGTTGTTGAATACAAATAAAAATAGTACAGCAACCATAAAACGTGGATGCTGGGCTCACATATACATTATAAAATCACATATATTTATGCTTGGACCGAAGATCTGCCTTCTAGTTTACCTTGGCAGAATAGTTTGTATGCTGTACATCAGGTGGGTTGGATGTTTCAGGGTTCTATGTGAACAGGATATTATTTTGGAGTTGATTTTTTAAAATTTATTTCTTAGATTTATTTTATTAGAATATTATTTAAAAGTGAAACTTATTTTAAGAAATATTACATATTGTGGTAATGTTGGGTTCAATAAAATCTAGTGATTGTTTTATTATTTGATGATTTTTTCAATTTCCTTTAAATTTCCAGTTAGTGCTATTTCGGAAACACTAGTGAATGACTAAAGTTTAGAATTTCGTTTTAATATTTTTACACATTTGAGTGTAATTAAATTTATGTTTTTCTTTTTTCATATTATTATTTTTTTTTAATTTTACATGTTTAAGGGCTATAAGGTATAGTGGCGAATGTTTAATATATGTAATATATAATACAATTTCTTTTACTCGAAATCCAATAAACTAAAAAACTCGATATTTGGAAGTAAACTCTGTTCCCTTGTGCATTTATAGGTGAATTTAACTGGAAAAAATAATTCTATAACCTGAAAATTTTGATAAGACGCTGTAGGTCGAATTCGGATGATCAGAGAATCTGTAACTCAAAGGGTCATTGGATCTTATCATGATAAGATAACACCTACGTTAGTATATATCAGTAATTCCTAACGGGTGGTCCGCGGACCATAGATAGGCTCCGAGAGCCACACGATTTTCGTGACGATTTATTGTTGGAACTATTTTATTAACTATCTATCCTGAGGTTTTGGTGCTATCTGAAAGGTTTCAACTGGTAACGATAGTAAAAGCAACCCAAAATACACTTTTAAAACTATCTCATTCCAAAATATTTTCCGTGGTGGACTCCCCTTTGCCCCAATTCGGGAGTTCAATTTTCGTTCAATGTTCCACAGACATCTATTGGTTGGGATCCACTGCATTTGAACAATAACATCTTGAAAAAAACCTATTAATTTTTACTACGAAGTTATTAACATGAATTTGTTTTTAGAATTTTTAATCAAAATAATTTATCATTACTTAATCCGAATTTTCGAAACGGGTTTGGTATTTCTTTTTTTTCCAGCTTAGATTGATTAGTTATTCATTCATACTGAAAAAATTAAAATTTGATGTTGAAATGCACATAGCTGTTTCAAAAGGAATAGAGTCTTTCGAAAACTCCCTTGACCCATGACCTCGCCATAAAAAGACTAAACCAGGTCTATTCGTGTTGGCACTCAGCCTAATGAATCCTTCACTATGAGAAGGCCATCTCGTTTTGTTCTTCTTTGCTTTTTTATAGGCTAATTCCGTCCTTCATCTCTTTGTTATACTTTTTGCTGATCCTTCTTCCAGTCGATGATTCATTTCAATGTTTCGCAGCAAGAAAAATAGCGGTATAGAACATGTCGCTGCTTAGCTATGATAGCTGATATGATCTGACAAAAAAAAAAAAGAAATAATAATTTGGTTTTATTATGAACTAACGGATTATAATATAATACGTATTTATACAGACTGGGATTACTTTGTTGGAGTCCTTCAGTATGGCTATCGCAAAGTAACCCAAGTCTAATTACTATACAATTTATGGAATACGTTGAATCAAAATAACTTTCTCTTATCAGATGTTCCTCTCGTAAAGTAAAACAGCGGTGATGAACGTATTTAATATTAATTGTTGACAAATGCTTTTCTAAACAGATTTAAAAAAAAAAAAGAGTTGGTATTAATAAAAATCATACGTATTCCCTCAAATTTATTAATTATAAAGTAATGTATTAATTTTTTATTTTAATTTTTTTTTTAATTCTTGATTTTTCTAGGATCCCCAGATCCTTAGATCAGTGACTTTTTTAAACGAAAAAAATTGCCCATAAATAATTATAGCAAGGTAATCATAGCACAGAATGATTGACAACTATGTTATTTTATGTCTTCCCAATGAGAATCATTGCTTGATTATTCTTTCCTGCATTTATTTGTATTATTGTATACATATTTTACATTTTATATTTTAAGAAATTGTCCTAAGGAACTGCCTTCGATTCTGAAATCATTTCTTAGTGAACGTTTTATAGTTATTAAGGTTGGTGAAAATTGTTTAAAACGAGTATCTCTTATTTACGGAGTTCCGCAATGAGCGATTTCGTCAGCAATAATGTTTTCTATGTACACTCCTACTATTTTTGGTGTAAGATACCAAAATTTTACCGTAACTGCTTATGCAGATGACCTAGCTATCGCAAGTAACAGCTTTAACGTTTGCAGGGCGTTAAATCAAGCCACAGTATCAGCTAATTGTGATCCTCATTGAAATAATCTAACAGAGCTTAGATATCGAATTTTCAGAATTCTTCCTTTAAAGTACCTTTAACTTATTTTGTTTGAAATAATTAACCATATAAAATTTTTATTAGTAATCAAAATAGATAAATATAAACTACGAAAGCCTTTGATAATTTACCTAAGGAGATAAGAAGAAAAATATTTTTACCAGGGTGAAAATCCATTTCCGGAAAAAAGTTGTACGTATTAAATATAATTGGAAAGTCAAAAATTTAGAAAAAATAATATTTAACATAGAAGGGTAAAGAAAAACTGACGAAAGATGCATAAACATACGTTAAAACAAGTTTGTTAAACTGGCAGACGAATGCCCAGTGCAATTTTCCGTTTTTATGTCATCAAATTTCGTTCATTAAATTCACTATTTTTTCAATACACGAGCCTTTCTGTTTACAGCACGACTCGAAACTCCATTAAATTATTTTTATTATTTTCAATACTTATAATAGAAATAAGCGTTATAATATATGTTATGAACTATTATATTTCTGTCTTTCTTTTGCAACGAGAAATATTAATTATATTTACTTTTCTTAAAACTGTTGAAATTAGAGTTCGTAAATCTGAAAGGCTCGTTTGGAAAATTAGTTTGGGAAGTTGTTACCACAATGAATCATATAAGGTAGGTTCAATTTCAACTCAAAGTAGGGTGGTCGGTGAATGTGCCCACAGCACCAGAATTTTGTTTATCAGAAACGCATAAGTTTTTATTAAATAAAATGGTCCCAACTTATTGATTTCAAATTTATTTGGATTTAACAAATCAGTGTTAATATTTAAGGGTTTAAAAATATTAATATTATTCAAGGTAATGGTTTTCTGTTAAACACCTTATATAACATATTCTCTCGGATATCATATTTCGAGATCGCGGATATGATTTTCGCGAAGCCGAAGCTGGTGCTATAGCGTTCGGCTTTGTGAAGATAAAATGAGCCGGACTTTCACAGCCGTCATAAGAGAGTATAAACTTTCACATTAGAAGTAAAACTTGACCCTGAAACGAAGTCTGTTATTAGACTGTTGAAAATCTGCAACGCTCCTTCCGACCCCCGCATTTCAGCGGTAGCTTTTGCAACTAGTGAAATTGGGGGATTTGAAGAAATTAAATTCTAATCTAAGTATTATTGGCGGTGGATGAATAACCTATCTTTACCTGTCATAATTAACGTTGGAGGTAAGATGTTTCCCTCAAATTATAGCCGGGGTCCGCCCAACAGTAGATTAGGATCATCTCAACGCTCCGGGACCTAATGTGCTTTCATTGCGGTCAGCAACATCAAGTCTCAGTCCAACCAATCCAAGCTTAATAAATATTTATGTACATTTATTATTTATCGGTTGAAAATTTAAGAGAGTATATTTAATAAAATAAGAATTATTTTTAAAATTATAATTTCAAATTTTCATTCCTTTTTTAAAATTTACAAATCAACAATAAATTTGCAATCATTAATCTCCAGTTGATTAATATGATATATTTATTCTTATTCCTTTTTTTAAAAGTTATGAATCAACAATAAATTTACAGTGACTATTCTCCACTCCAGTAATGGGATATATTTTTGAAGCATATTTTTATACTATTTTTGAAAGTTACAAATCAAAATCACTAAACAAATTACGTAATATTAATAATAACGTGAACCCCTACTTCTGTACTTTGTAATGAAGCACTGTTTTCTATATCAAAGGTTCTTCAAGGAGGTGAATGTTTTCAATCATGCTCAAACGCCAGATTTTTCCCCATTAAGGGTATCGAATTTATGAGGCTGGGTGGACCTCAGGAGGGCTCCATAGCCCACAGGTTTGACTCACGGCTACAGTGTAACAGAAGAATAATCACCTGTCCAGTCGAATTCCTGCGTCATTGGAGTTAGTAGCATTGTGCCTTACCACAGTGCCACCGCGCTCCAAATCAAATTATAAATATTATTTATTTATTAACTTGTATTACTTTTTTTTAAAATTTATAAATCAACAATAAGTTTGCAATCTTCATTCGCAACATTAGTAATGACATATATATTATCTATTTTTATTTTATTTTAAAGTTAAAAATCAACAATACATTCGTAATAACTATTCTCCTACTTCAGTAATTAAATATATGTCAGTAATTTTGTTTATTTATGTTGTATAAAGTTACGAATCAACGATAAATTTCAAATTAGTATTCTCCACATTAGTAATCAAATATATTTTTTTAATTGTATTTATTTTTATTCCTTTTTTTAATTTACAAATCTACAATAAATTTGTATCCATTGTGCTCTACTTCATTAATCAAATATATATTATTTATTTGTATTCCTCTTTTTAAAGTAACCAATTAACAATAAATTTGCAACCACCATTCTTCAATTTATTAATCAAATATATCTTATTTATAAAATGCTGACTACTTTTCTATGATAAATATGATGACTTCTCGTCGTCTATTTCGTAAGTAGAAAGTAATAATCCTCAAGACTGATATTTTCTTTATTTCTGTTCTTGACGACAGTGATGCATAAGATCATTCTATCTTGGAGGAAATAATAACTTTTTTTGTAAATAATATAACATAAAATATTATTCTATTGAGGAAAAGAAAATAATGAGAAATAGGTATAACTTTAATAAGCAAACTGCCATTTACTAAGCATCGCTATAAAAAAAATTAAATGAAGGAATAAAACTCCAGGAAGTTTTTTTTTAGTATCCATCAAGCTATCTGAAATAATATTAAAAAAATAATACTTTTCTCCTCCATTTTTCCGGGTTAATATTTTTTATTATTTCAAATGTTCACACCGTGTTTAGTTGACCCATTTGGGAGATTTTGCATAGCAACAATTTTTTTAGTTGAGGGATTTTCTTTTTCCATTAAAAAAAAATTATTATTATAATAACTTTTTTCTTCATCTTCAACCAATAATTATTCGAATTTGCATTCACACAAGAATTCCATCCGTACACGCGCGTCCGTTCAGTTATATAATGATTTTGTTATATATTCAAGCTAACAGTACCTTTATATATGAGACATTTTCTGTTTCAGAGAATGAGTTACAGATCAAATTTGAATTGCGTTTACAAACTATAGGTTTTTCACAATTTACCGAAATTTCGAAGTGGACAAATTATATTTTGATTTAGACATCGTCAATTATTTGAAATTTAGCAGGAATTCTAGTACAGGTAATAGAATGGCCGAAATTGATTAACTGTTCTTTTTTAAACAGAATATTTTGAAATTGGTATGTTTCTTACATCAAAACGTTTTTAAAAGTACTTTAAAGAAACTATCAAGAGAAAGGAACAAAAGTCGAAATGTCATAGAATATTTAAAACACTTAACCTATTTCGGTTATATTTAATTATATATAAAAAGAAATATGTAGGTTTTTTTTTCTAAAATCGTAGAATGGTTAATAGCGATTTTTTTTCTCGATATTTTGTTTCCACATTCCAAGAATTATATCAGAACCCATAATCATAGCTTTAAAATGGGCTATATATGTATATCTATCTATCTGTGTAACATATATGTATGTATATATATAAAACATCATGTGGATTAGATCGATACGGGGAATCGAATCACGCAGGAGTCACCTCGATTAATGAGGCCTTGACTCTACAGGACAATTCTTCCTGTTCATATTGTCTTCACCGGCCGCCTTGGCCCCTGGTTCCGGAAGGTTGTCCTAACAATGCCTTTGTCATTTCTGTTCTACAACATTGAGTTAGGTGATTAACTTAGAAAAACCATTCCTTTGTTCTTTTCGGAAGTAAGAATCCGATGATTTACATAGATTAGACAAACAAAATAGTTGATGTCCACTATATATCGGTACAAATAGTTTCCGAATCAAACATTTAGAATGATTGTCATAGGTTAAAATAAATTCAATGAAGAAGCATAGGAAATAAACGAAAAAAGCTCAAACTATTTTAGATTTTTACAATTTTACGCACCGTTTTCATGAAATTTTGTACAAAAAATGGAAACTTTCTTAGGTTTTTGGAGTAACGGGATTAGGACGCGTCTGAACCCGTAAAAAAAATTCCTACTAGATATTCCAAATTTAGTTACGATAAAAGAACCAGGGAAGGTTACAAAATATTATTAACTAAATGCTCTCAAATGATATACCACTTTATTGACACCACAAAAATCAAATAAAAATTTGAAAAACTGTAGAAATTAAGGAGTGAACATGTACAATGAAACATCCAGTACTTAATTCCCTACTCAACTATTACTACTGTCTTAATTAATCAACTATTACTACTGTCTTAATTTTCTAATTAGTTGTATAGTGGTATCGTTCTTTATTAATCGAGTTTTTGTTCTCTTAAATGGTTTCGTGTTAACTTTTCTCATTGCCAACTTCATCTATTTTTGTCTGTAAACTGTCTTGAGTAGCTTTGGCCAAGTTGCCTCGCCTATCGTAAATTGATTACCTTCGTATACTGAAGTAATGATGAGTTCTCTTGATCAACTCTTTAGACTTCTATATTACTTTTATTGCTTAAATTGTATTTTACTTTATACTAGTTTTACCTCTGCACTTCCACGTCTCTCCAGTCATAAAGAGAAAATACCTTTCTAATCCCATTTTTATTTATGCATTTTCTTTTCTTTTATCTCTGTTTCACTTTTATATAATAGATTTTTATTTCTCACTGATAATATTTCAAGAAATTCATATCTTTGGTAACTGCACATTTTAAAAAAAAAAATTATTATTTATAAATTATAAAGTATTATAAATTATAAGGCACTCGATGTACGTTATGTATAGATTTTTTTAAAAAATTAGAAAATAAATCGTATTAACTAGATTTCAAATGATTTCTAAAATAATAAGCATAATTGAAATAATAACTCTAATAAAAATGTTATGATTCTCTCGTTACAACTTTAGACAACATAAAACCTAATTGAAATGTAGAACGGTTCTTATGATTGTCACCATTAATTAATTATGTCACAGCTCCTTTGTTGACCTATGACAGCTAGGATTCTTCATCCTGCTTCTGTTCCTTCAAACTTATATTCGAGTTTGATTTTTAAATACGATGATATATTCAAAAACAAAAAAAAGCAACTGAGTTTTTCAATTATTTTATTAACATGAAAAATTTTAATGTAAAAGCTAATTTTACCACCTTCTTTATTTACCAATCATGATGACATACTATGTACAACTTTAAGTACCATATACAACTTGTCTCCCAGAGTGTCCTTCAACAGCTCCGTTCATCAACTGTTCTTCAACAGATGATCAACAACAGATCGAGTGATGTTCATCAGTGACATGTACAAAAGAGAAGGGTGTTGTTAGGTTTGAACTGCAGGAGGAACTAAATGGAGACGTTCCCAGGAATCGGAACAGCCTAAAAAATCTTAGAGGGTGAAGAATTGTGAAGGATGAGCAATGTGCACCTTGGACATGAAGTGCTATAAAAGTAGAAAGAAGTTTGTCATGTCCTAAACAGGGTTGGGAATGCAATTGAGTACATGTCAGTAACGAAAGACATCCTACAATTAAAATTTTTATTTATAAATTTATATTATTAAGTAATGGTATTTATAATTTATACTATATGATAACTAAACGATAATTCTTGACTAAAGACTGTTTCCTAATGTTTTTCGGTTGACATTTAAATGAAAACCTGAAAATTCATTAGGAATTTGGAGGATTTTCAGCCGAAGGATGAAACTAGGTGTGGTACGGAAGATTCAATGTCACATCCAGGAATGTAACCACCGGATTGCCTCGGGTTTTACGATGAAACGACTTTTTGGATAAGGCTGTGCCCTCGCTCTCATCACGGTCCTCTTCTTAGTTGAATTTAAATTCTCACGGTATTGAGGCGTGGCTGATATTTATAAACATCAATGTAAATTATTGCCTGGGAACTGAATCTTGTCACACAGTAAAGTATTTACGTGCAACTCCGTAGTTCCTGTAAAAGCCAAAAGTGAACCAATTTGATCATTCTCAAGATGCTACTTTCTTTTCAGCAGGAGGTAAAGTACCATATTTACTTCATTGACCTTAGTAAAAAGCATTCAAGTAAGTGTGTGATATTTACTGATGGAAAAAGCAAGCGAAAATCGATAGTGAAACGTCGATACATCGTCATAGAAAATCCTGACATTTTTGTTTTTAGATGTTTTTTCTTTATCTCTCCTTCCTTTTTTTTTCTTTTATAATTGGTTATTGAAAATTACTATGATAAGGCCAACTTATTTTTAATTCAGGCCTAAAAAAAGCAACAAATGTCCATTTCCTAATAAACCTGTAAGAAAAAAACAAAACCAAAAACGGTTTATTTCTATCAATTTTTTACAAAACCAAACCAAATTTGAATACGGCTTTTTAAATGAATATGCTGCTCCCTGAAGCAGGAGTCGAAGGACACATTCCTTAAAGATTATTACTTTCATTTACCTATATATATCAAATATTCAAATACCTCGGCTCCACAATAACATCAATAAATGATCTACGCCCTGAAATACTGAAGATCCCGAAAAATCTCTTAAAGTCTGAAACTATGATAAAGGCAGCTCTGATATACGGCAGCGCGAATTAGGCTCTAACACGTACTCTTAAAAACAGTATCCAGAAATTTAAAAAGAAAGTCCTCTGTACAATTACAGGAGCGATCTGAGATCAGAGCATTAACACAAGAGAAGAACTAACAGTGAACTACTTGCAGAGACTGGTCAGTCAATATCTCATAATATGAAGGAAAGGAGGTTAAGATGTGGGGGAGGGGCATGTGGCTCGAAGCAATTCATCAGGACGCCTCTACACAACAATGAATGCCAGTATAGTTGGCAAGTGACCATGTGGGAGGCTAACAACCAGATGGATATACAGAGTTAAAAAAGATGCGAAGGAGCCACAATTAGCAAATTGGAAAGCAAGGGATTAGAGGTGAAGAAGTCTGGTTCGGGTGGCCAAAGATCTACAAGGTTTGTCTACTCAAAACCGTGAGACGTATTTTTTAGATTATATTTTGACAAATTTGATAAAGGCTGTTGGATTTTTAAAAATTAATTAGGATGAGCCTAAAATAAATTGATGGTTTAATCATAATTACTAGAACAAGGGAATAACCTAATTTTGAAATATTGATTTTATTCTCAAAATGAGATGGGCTTACTGACATCTAAATAAATTGTTTCGGGAATAACATTTTGCTTTAGAACAATTTTCAGTTTTTAACAATTTACAATTAAGTGTAAAAAATCATTTTAGAATCCCACATCCTATTAGAATCTCACATCATAATTTGACTTTCCTTGACGATAAAGACTAAAAGAGTTGTCATGATTATGAAGCCTAAGGAAAATATGTCTCAATTATCTTTATCAGTTCTGAAACATTTTTTTTTTTTTTTTTCGATTTTTCGTACTTTTGGCACACACGTCAAAAACTGTTAAAAATTGTGAATGATTATTGGCGATTTACTCCTTCTGGCTACGTCTGATCGAAATAGTGTCTTTATGAAACTTGAAATCTGACTTACTTATAAAATCTGTAAAAAAAAAAGAGTTAGATGCTCTGGAGAAGTGGATAAGGTTAGGAAATCAGCAATACCCTCGAAACATTTACAATCTGCCACTGTTATGTTACTGAAACCTTTATACCAGAACATTTCCAAGGTGTGTGTGTGCGCGTGTTTACTATAATAATATAGTACTTATATTTACAATAATAATAACGAACCCGGAGGTTCAAACCATTGCTACCAACCGCTGTGTACTCACATTTGCCTAATAAGGCCCATCCTAACCCAAATCCATTAGATTAGTCTTAACACAATCCTCTCGCCTAAGTGGGGTGTATTGGTTAACCCCTCCGACCTTTATCCGTCGGATCAGTGTTTACTAACTTATTTGTTATACGTTCGTTAGTAATACGAGTCCATCTTATTCGCATCTATGAACTGAATTATATTTACCAAGTGTAAAAATCAAACTGACTTTCGTCTGTAATCTGTCTAAAAATCTGAATAAGCAAAATATGGATGGTTGGTAAGAATAAAGATCAATATAAGCTTACCACCCAGCCATAGCTTTCTCATTTCTGATGCATTTTTAAAATGAACGCTAGCTTCTCTAAGTATCGATTGTGAAATGAAAATATTCTTAACAGATGTAGTTAAGAGGCTTGCGAAAGCTTTGTCGGTACGGAGATGTATAGTCCGGTGAAGAGCCTTCCAAGTTGTCAAGAGCTGTGAGCAGGAAGCCATTGGAGACCTGTTACATCATTGATAATTCATTAATAACATCGCTTAGGAAAAAGTGTGCCAGTGTAATACCGGGTCCCCCGAGGCACGCTCGAGCCCTATCCAAATAAAGCCAATTTTCATATTTTTGTTTCTACATCGCTCCAGTTTGGGGCCGGTTTGGGGCAAGTTCACTACCGCCTTGCGATTAGATCTAACTATAAAGTGTTATTTATTACAAATATGTTAAGTCATCTTGGGTGATAAGATTGGAATTTAATATTTTACACTGTTGCTAGGAAATTCTGGAAATGCAACTTAGGTGGGTTCATAAAATATTACTCATGTGTGGCTATAAGGCTCTTTAACTTTGTTTTCTATAAATAAAATAACATCGAGAAAAGATATTACAAAACCTAAAATATGATAGAGCAATTCGGTTTGACAAATGGTTTTAATAATAGGACAAAAATAAATTCGATTACGGATCATTTAAATATTTAATGCCATTGCCATGTATTGGGAATATACACCACTGTCATACTTTTTAAAACTGCATTCCGAGAAGTAATCTTCGATAACTGCTGACTTTGAAACAGAAAAACCCTAAAAGTTCAAATTTGTAATAAAACAGTAAAACTATTACTTTTTTAAAATTTTAATTCCTCTAAAATTCAGATTGTAAATAGACAAATTTGTTACTTTTCTGATAAAATACTGCGTTCTTACTAAGCAGAGAAGAACACTCATCAGAATTAAAGCTTACCAAGTTTAAATAAAATATTTACATTTAATCCGACCTTACTAAATAACGGACAACCCTTTTAAATCCATAAAAATATTGTTTTAAGTATTGCGGAAATATATAATATAAATCATAATCTGACCATTTATAATTCATCCACTGAATGAGTGTATTTTGGATTACTAGAAAAGATACTTAATAACTTGTACTATTAAATATTGAATTCGCTGGGAACATTTATTTATTTACCCATGGAATAATAATAACCAATCCGTATCAGAGTATTTTTACTATGGACACTTATAGGTACGTTTTCTTTAAAAAACCATTAACATTTTTTGTAAAAAATGTTTTGGCCGATTTGTGAGCAAACGATGTGAAAAATTAAAAAAAAAACTCTTTTTATGATTTTCTGTTAGAAACTGCCATTAAAATTCCTCGGCCAGGAGAGAATGCAAATTATGCTTATGCGTTTATTCGTTTTCCACACTGTTTACTCACAAATCTGTTAAAACCGTTAAAAAACATTTTCGATTTTTGGGAATTTACGTCTTCAAGACGCTACGCTTCAAAATAGTCCCCAATATAAATTCTGATTATGTATAATTTCCAGAGTACGTTCGCTGAAAAAGAATTTTGAAGGTTAGAAAATTAGTAATATCTTTAACATATACTACATATCATTATTCGACTAGAGACCGGATTATTATTATATATTATAATATTATTATTCCGGATATTATTCTTTGCTTCGAATGCCACTAAATCTTAACAGAAATTCATGGATAATACATTCAAATAACACTAAGTATAATTTATTTTGCACAGAATTGCACGTCTTACTCTTTTCTGGACTAAATATTAATTTTAGTTGGATAACATTTAATGATTGCACTAGATTTCTCATATAATAAGAATATAGGAGTATTTATGCTAATATTTATTCAATTTATTATGTTTTTCCTTATTTGATGAATAGTTTAAAATTTATTAAATGAAAGTTGTGAAGAGTCGAATTCAACCTAATAAAAAAAAAAGAAGAAAAGAGAGAAATTAAAAATGTTCTTGCGATTATTAACCATTAGTCTCAAATAATTATGAAAAAGTCTCTCTAGAACAAGCTTGTTATTGGAAACTTCAGTTCCCATTTTAATTGGTTCTTACGAGAGGGATTTTCAATCATTATGTTGAATTACCTATGCATATTATTTTAAATAAAAATTATACAAACAATTAATTAGACTGATATACATGTATAATATACATGTAAATTTTCAATCACGTTTTTCTATATTGACTTATTACTTGTTAGTTGTTTTGTCGATACTATATTCTTATGTAAATACACAATTGAAAAGCTATGCTGTAACATACTCTACAATATTTTAGGGAAAATTAATAAAGCTACAGGAGAATATTTTTAAATACTCATTTCTGCGTTGCGCATCGCATATTTCTTTTACAACTTGAAATTGAGGAAATTTTAAGAAGTTGAAAATGAATTGAGGCATGAAAATCGAAAAGGCTGTAAGTGCCAAACAACTAATTTTGAGAAAAAAGAAAAAAAACAGTCAGCTGGAACGATTTTAGTTCTAAAATTATGAAAACATTACAACTCTAGGAACTAAACCTTTGGAGCTAGGAACTTGCAGTAATTACTAGTCGATTGGCGCTGGTTTCTTCATCGTTATCTCATCAAAATCTCATTTCTTGTATTTTTGGCACTTACAGCCTTTTTCCATTTCCATGCGTGAATTTCAGTCTCCAAAATGGAAAAATAAAATTATTTAATACAATTACCTTCTTCATAGATCTTTAATTATGAATTTTTTTTTAGGTTTCAATCAAGGTTCTCATATAAGTAGAGGCTATTTAGCGAGTTTAATTTTTTTTTTTTAAATAATTTATTTATTGATATTTACAACTGTATAAAAATATATACAACAAGTAAATTTGCCGTAGGTGACATAGTGACATGATACAAACGTGTGGAGAATCTACCCATTGATAGAACTCCAATAACATTTCTAGAGGAGAAGATCTCAAGGCCATCTTCTTTTTAGACGCCTAGGAGGATTATTAGGTAATGAAGGAGAAGCCAGGTTAGAAACAAGGGGATTTGGGAAGTTTATGATGGAAGGAATCGGCAACATATGGGACATTGAGGTCTTGATTTGTGACGAAATAAGGAGCATTAAGGATTTTGGACTGTAAAAATTGGATTCGGAATTGGAATTGGAGCCCCAAAGCTCAACTCCGTATGTCCAGATAGAACTTATAATAGTCATGTAGATCAGTCTTTTGTAATGGATTGGCAATTTAGACCGTTTGTCTAGTAATTGTTGTAATAGTCGAAATCGACGAGCAGTTTCCTGTATGAGGATTCCATGTTAGTCGTTTGTCGAGATGTAGTCCTAAGTAACGGATTTGTTCGACAGGAATAAGTGGGGTATTATTAAAGGATACTGTAGGGCATGAAGTCATGGGCTTACGACGAAGGGTAAATGTGATTTATTGGAATTAATTTTAATCCTCCAATTTTGGCACCATTTCGAGTTCAATTTGATTCAAATAAGGTTAGGTAAGCTTTTCATGCATTAATATTCTAAATAAAACAAGTTGACGATTATTGCTGGATTTGGGTATCTTGTACACATTTTCAGTTTTTTACTGAAAATAAATCAGGTCTCTAGTTATGTCCTAGAAGAAATCAAATAAAAATATCAAAAATTATAGTATATAAATATACATATGTTAGGGTGAAGCAGTTCTTTTTGCATCCTAATAATAATTCTTGCTCTAATTTTTAATTACCATTTAATAAAAAATAACAACAAATACTTATTGAAAACATTCCGTCTGTCGTTCAAGAGTTAGTGTTCACATTTCCCCTCAGGTGTGTAGATGGCTGCCCTTTAAATGTAGCGATTGTTTTGGGATCACTCGACATAGTTTGCGAAACTATCGATCCCACAAGCGATAAAGATGGGATTGAGAGCACGAATTTATCGACGTCGCTTCTCTCCGTATAATGAAAAGGGCGTCCGAGGCGTGACGGGGCTTACTCAACTGAGAATGTCAGGAGTTTCATTCTAGTATTTCACCCACGTATTTAATGATTATTCTGTTTCTACACAAATTTAACAATTAAAATTAATTATTAGTATATTTCATTTAGTTTTAGTACCGTGACTCCTAATAAATAGTAAGTCAGGATTACTTTATAAATAATGCATTAAGAATCTTGAGAATATACCTTATTCACAATGTAGAAGGGGAATGATGAGAGTGATAAAGATACGAAAGAAGAAATAAAAGAATTTAAAAATGATTAGGGATGTTAGAAATTTTGGGTGTACACAATAAAACAATAAAATATGAACATCCTTACCATTACCTCATCTCGTATCATTTTCTTAGTTTAGTCAAGTGACCAGTTGTGAACAGTCAACAACTAAAGTTAAATAATCTATAATAAACCTTAAGCCTTTCCTTGCGAGCCCATTTCTCCTGCTCTTTTTAAGTTATATCCATAGAAAATTCATGATTGAAGTCTTAATAATTTTAAATATGATAAAAATGTTTAATTAATAAATTATAAATTAAAGGTTAAATGAATAAATATTGTTTTGGGAGAGAGCAAGAATGGATAAAATCATACTTAGGTGTGGAATATCCCCTCTAGTATGGTTATAAAAACATAATTTGATCAATCTATTGTGTGGTTTACCATTGTAAATTGAAGCAGTAAAAAATCGATGAATTTTTTTTCAAAGTTGGCTAATTACAAGAAATCGCCAAATATTTTGAACTCCTTGGAAAATATTACAGTACTTCGGTCAAATAGTACAGGATTACCAAAGCAAAATAAGAATCGTCTGAAAATTATATTATAGTTTAATACAATCATTATACGATCATCTAATTATTATTAAGACATTATCATGAACCGGAAAAAATAAAATGATCACAATATGCCACCATAAAATAAAAATTAATGAAATTTCTTTCCAAGATAAAGGTAATTAATATTATTAAAAAATTAATTATGCCTCGAAATCACCGAGTAATGAAATGTACACATCTAAAACTGATGGCTTAATTTTCTCTTTCTAAAAAAACGGGAGAAAGCTGGACACTGAATTTCAAGTGATTGATTATCCCGAAATATTCTATATCCATTCATAAGCTTTATTAATTGTAAGAAGTTTGGTTGCCTTCGTATCACATGAGAAAAAGCTATTAATTTTTAAACTTAAAACAAAATATATTTAATACTATTTTTCGAAGCTTACTGCTAAATAATATATCTTGGAAGACATTGAAGAGCCTGTAGAAGTAAAAAAAAAAAATTAAAAATGTCAAGGAACCTGAGAATGAAAAACCAGAGAGGTTTATGAAAGTAAAACATTTAAAATACGATGATCCATTGGATACCTTATTAACTGCAGATTTAGCAATTAGTGTTGCTGAGAATTAACATCCAGCGGGCTATTATCAATTATGAATGCTATGTCTATTGTGATTGCAAAAGTTGGAAAGAAGAACTCAAATGGGATTACCAGGCCTTGGTGCTTGGCCCAAACTCAAACGACCTTGTATGAAAAAGATTGTCGACAGAATCGGTCAGACGATCATACTCAATTATGCAAATTTTTATTCATGCCTTTCGAAATCTCATTGGTCATTCCACTGGGAAAAAAAGTAACCTTAACGAAAATATTATAGTGGTATATAAAATAATTTATTAGTAATAATCATCTAAGGTTTTCAGTGCACTAATTGTAGAATAAAAAAATATTTTGACATATTGTTAATTAAAAAAATCCATCCAGACCTTAAAAGAGGTTTAAGATTAATAATAATCTTTTTCGCTTCTTTATAAATATATTTTACTGAAATTCAATATTATTATATTACATTATTATTTTTTAAAAAATCAAACAAAGAATTGGACTGATCAATAAAAATATAGCTACATATAAATATACATTTTCAATCAAACTTTATAAAGTTATTCTAAATTGACTTAATACTTGTTAGTTTGTTGGTTAATGGCGAGATTTTAGGAAAAATTAATAAATAATTTAGTTTGGAACAATGTTTTTTTTAATAATCCTTTCTACCTATCAATAATAAATACGTTTTACTGAAATTAAGCTCTTTCTCAATTTGAAAAATTTATTTTTGTATGGAACACGTATAGTTATAAATTTACTGCAACAATAGTCATTCTGATGGCTTGAGGTAAATTGGTGATTTTTTATTTAGGTCTTTATAACCTGACCTGCAAGAGGGCAATTTTTCAACAAGTAATTAAAGAAATTACTCATAATAAAAAATATTGAGACAGAACGTGTAAATATACTTTTTTTTTAAGCCAAATCACGTGTGACTGGAAGGTGTGTTCGAGGACGTTACATTAGATGCACATTGGAAGGTCATGTAAACCTTTCAAAGAATGCTGTCGCTAAATGGGAAAATATTAAATTCACAATCTCAGAGAAACCGATTCTCAGGAACAAAAGGAAAGATGTTCTTCCCTGGTCCAGTAACAATACAATATGACGTACTAATTGCTATAGAAATGTAAAATAAATTTGTTTAAAATCCCTATTTTCTTAATCGTGTATATCATGAAAACGGTTTAGTTAAAGCATTAAATTTACGAAAACGTTTTTATTGAGTGTTGAAAAATTCCAAAGAAATCACACAAGATCTTGATTACTTTATTTTTCAAAATTCGGTGTTTTCGCCGGCGGATAATTTTGTGGAGAATTTGTGACAGATAATCAGTTTGAAAATTCGATTTTTGTCTTCTATATATCTAGAAACGTAAAGCCTGATATTTTGATGACATGAATTTTTTTTTCTTGATAATCTATTTAGGTTCATTATTGAAAACAATAAACTGTGGGGTCGATGTCCAGGACGTGGCTAGGTTGACAGAAAACATAATACTTGACTCCCTGGGAATCATACACCACCACATGCATGGAAATTAATAAGTATGGGACTTTATCCAGAAGTGGGATGGCATGCATGCATCGCATATCTTATTTGTTGTTTTAGTTATTATTTTAATATTTGTTATATAGGGGAATTTGTTGATCAAATGAAATAGGGGTTGTGAAATGGAAGGGGAAGAAAAAGAAAAGAAATAAATCGAAAAACTTGTAGTTAGTTTGTAGACTGGTATTAATTGTAAAAGAAAACTGGAAGAAAAAAAAAATGTTATCTATGTATTATATTATATCATGTAAAAATATGTAACTTATATTTGTCCAGTCATGGATTGATCAGTATGCTGTGTAATGTAGCAATCCGATGCATTTGGGCAACATGAATGAATAAAGTAGTTCTTTCTCTCTCTATGCTTATAGGAATCTTTTTACTCAGCGTTAACAATTCTTTAGAAATCTTATAAGTTCGATTTTTTTTTTTTTTTTATTCAGTTTCAAGTTATTTTAAGTCAGCTTTTTAATAAAGCTAAATTTTCATAACATTTTGGTTTCATTCGTCGTCGAAATGTCTGAACGATCCTTCATCCCCTCCCCCCCTAATTTTGATGCCTGGTACGCCCTTGAACTAATTGTTAAAATGGTCTGTAAATAAGGAATCCTAATGCTCTTTCTCCTACCTGCTGATAAATGGTCCCAATAATATAGAATCACAATTTCTCCCTATCGCTCGACCATTTTGATTCGGAAAAAGATATTCCAAGCCTGAATAATTAAAATCCGACCGATTGGGCCATTATCATCCACTCTAAACTTCCAGGTAATGGAATGATAAAAATTAATTTCATCGTCCCCGTAATCGGAGACAGAGGTTTCAAAATCCGGCCGGGTAACGGCCATTTCTGATTTATCTGGTTTTTCAGGCCCAATCATATCTGTTATCGGGTTTAATGACTGTTATGCAAGGAGCTCGTCTAGTTTTACGATAAGTTGAGATGTGTGAAATGGTAATTGATTTCAATTTTTCGATGATAGTCTTTATAAGCAATGGCCGCCTCCTTAATTTGCTCATTTTTCGCTACGGTTAAACGGTCAAAATAACGTGTCATTATCAATTTTTTTTTCTGTCGGTCTAACGTGATTTATCTGCGCTACTGACTGGAATTCCTCCGATTTTTGCATAAATATTATCGTCACTAATTATATATTCGCTACTTGTTTTTTTAAGAATTTTGTCATTAGGTAAGCCCGACTCGCATGGTTTTGTATAATACGTACGTAGTCTGGATTTTTTCATTTAGATGAATGTATTAATAAAAACATATTTTATGTATATTCTCAACATTTTGAAATATTTTACTTGTCCCCCTAACTATCTCTTCTTATTTTATTGTTTAAAAATATTATCTAGTGCAGTTGTACTCAAACTTGAAAAAATAAAAAAATTGGTGCATTCTCGTCCAGGGGGGAAAAATAGTGCACAATTATCCTTAGAGAAGTTGAGTTTGAGGAAAAGAAGAAAAAAGTGCAAAGTAAATGCAGAATACATTTTTTATGTGCTATTTCAATTTTAATGTTTTTATTTTTTTTTTTTTATCATTTGAGATATTAGCATTACTTGCGGCACCTCTGGTATGCGCTTGGGGCATTCCAATCTAACTACTAATCTAACCAAAAGATCGCTATGCTGTACGAATCACCATCTTAACACACATAGCTGCAGCAATTGTTTTGAGTTGCTCATGTTGTAAAATAGAAATATAAAACTAGAAATGAATACTGCTTACACATATCTTATTGATCGAAATAAGTAAATGATAAGCGAACGCTAAGGTCCGATATCAGTACCCATATCTACAAGATCTTGACGTAATCCTCCCATCTACGTTTCGGTCTACATCTCGGACGTTTACCGGTCTATTCAGTGTTTATTAACATTTTATGGGTCTGTTTGTTGACCTATGACTGTAAGACCTACAAGCACATATATTCGTCGCTATGGTATTTACCTGAATTATGTTTACTATGTACAGTTCCAGCAGTTCGGCGTTGTGTATCCTTCTGAATTGTCCGGTTAACTCATCTGTTTTTGATCCAAATATTTCAGGCAATAATTTATTTTTAAAAATCTTAAGGCGCTGTTCTTACCCTAATGAAAGAGGCGACATTTCGTATTCCTAAACAACAGTAGAAAGGATAATAGTTTTCTTGTTCATTTTAATTGCATAAGTGAGTCACAGAGTTTTTATTTTTCGATCCTTGTTATAAGTCCTTCGCAATGACATCATCATTGGACGTTCAATTAATGTTGAAGTTTAAATTTGGATGGTGTTTCTAACGTGTTGTTAATATTTTGCATGTCGGTTATCTCATTGTAATTGCAAATCGATTGCCTAGCAATCATATTTTTTTTTAATCATTACCGACATTTTTATTATCTGACTGCTAGTTCGCTGATTACTTGTAATTCCAATAATTAGTCAATATTGGTCTTTTCCTTGATCCCTGATGGAGTGAGATTAACTAGCTAATGTATTGCAGGTTTTTTGTTTCAATTATTTTCCTTCTTCCTGCCTAAGAGTATCTTTAATAGTACTTCACTTATCCCAGTCGAGTGGATCCGCTACCAAGGACTACATCTAGACAAAACACTTAAAAGCCTAATCTAGCCAACCGGTCTGAAATTCCAATTACTTAAAAAATAAACATACTTACGGAGTTGACCATTGGAGTTCCACTAAAATCATCGAATTCCTTTCGTATCCAATCCTTACCATCCAAAATCCTCACGGCTCCTTACTTTGACACAAATAAAATAATCCATAGTGACCTCAATGTTCCATATCTTGCTGGTTTGGCCATAACTAGATTTCAATCCTTTGATAAACTCCACTCAAATACACTTGTTTCTAACGTTGCTTCCTATTCTATTCCTGATAATCCTCCTTGGTGTCTGAATAGAATATGTCCTTGAGACCTTCTACTCCAGAAATGTTATTGGAGTTTTATCAATGGGAAAATTCTTCTAAAGACTATATTATGCCAGTGTAATATAACTTACACCACATTTACTAGCTTTTTAGTTGTAAATATCAATAAATAGTTTTTATAAATATACTTTTTATTTCTGACCTCCTAGAAAAATTAAATTATTAACAACAAATTAAATATATACAAAGAAGAGATAAATGTATATACGCAGGCAAAAATGATATATCTTGGTTTGCCAGTGTGGCATTATACGATAAGCTGCCGGGTACGCTGAAGGCGGTGTCATCGATGATGGCATGAGTCTGCCGTGAGCGTTCTAGGAATAGGGAGTATACTTTTTCAAAATTTTTTTTTTCGAACCCTCTAAAACAGAAATAAAGAGTGAATTAGTAAGTGGATTACTGTGAAAAAAGAATAAGTAATTCGTGTTGTGTCTTACCTTTTACTACCTTTGGTATTTTAAGGTTACCTGTTATATTTAATTTTACATATGAGCTATCCATTCAAGGAGCTATTTTTAGTCCGGAGGTGAGGGGCCTTCTCCTGTTTACTTTTTTAAAAGTTTCACTTTATCATATTATAGTTTAGTGGCCTCTTTGTGACAAGAGGTGTGTATCGAGTTCCCCACAGAGGCATGCGAAGGTGTCGCACTTAATGTTCTTGATTTGTCATAGCTTGCACGACCTTGCAATAGATCAGAGTGAGGACAAACTGGGTCAACCAATCGGCCTCATGCAGTTCCTAGAAGAGTTTTATTGCCGGTTATGAAGGATATATGAGCGGACCTAGTACCTCACCTATCTGCTAGGGGTCGGTTTCGTAATTTAATAGTTACGGTGTATTATCAAAGAGAGCAGGACCTTCACCTAGCCACGCTAGGAGGCCATTACTACACCCTGCCGGACGCTGTCTCTCTCCTTCCGTTTTTTCAACATACATACACTTTCATTTGGACAATATGAAAGGCTGCTCCTCTGAGCAGTAGGTACGATACGTTAATTTCTTTCTGACAGCTGCCTGGATCTTTATTTGGTTTCCTTTTCCTGGTTTCTTTTCTATTCATTCTTCTCTATTACTTTTTTAAAAAAAATATTTATAAGTTAGCTGTAAGCTCCCTGGCTATCACGCCACTCATGTACAAACCGCCTTCAGCGGACAATGTTTTCCTCATCTTATAATGCCATCAGGCAAAACAAGATAAAATGTAAATATGTGTATATATAATTTTTCCTAGATTAAGTAATATATAATTGTAATTGTTAAAAAAAATAAATTAATAGGAGGTTAGAAAATTTTTTTTTTATAAGAATATGTAAAGTTGCTAACAGTGCTATTTAAATTTCCAATTTCATTGAGCGTGTAAGTCTAGATCTTATTATTAGTGTAAATCTATATCTTAACTTAGTCTCTTTGTATTTGTCAATTCAAAAATTATCAATTTATTTAAATTAATATTTAAGAATATCAAGCAATAAAAAGAACTATTAAATATTTACAATAGGTGCTTTTTCGATTCTTTGCACTTGTACTTCTCAATTCATGGTTAGTTTATTTTAATTTAATGGATTATAGAACTAAGGGAGCCCAGTGGGCCTAAGAGGAAAATGCTACAGGTCATGGCAACTATTAAAGGGACTATTATTTTCTCACTTTATAAAAAGTACGCAACTTCCAAAAGCTCATACGGCTATTATGTATCTCAAAAACCATATAACAGGCTGTTTTATTCGTTTAAAAATGGTTGAAATTGATCTCTGCTTGATATACTTGTAACAATCGTTAAATGCTAAAGATGCCCTGATGCATTTTATAATAGGCGTTAAATATCTCATTAATCCGAATACCACCGCAAGATGCCAGACGACTTGCAGACCAACTTCGGTTCGATCTCTCAAAAATAGAAATAATTATTCGAACTTTATGATATTCAAAATGATGACAGTTTCGCCACTATCCACTTTCCGATATAATTGAAGGTACGAGGGAAATTGGAAAAGGTTTCCAAAGAGCGGCGGGGGTGGGAACAGGACAGCTGGCCAAGGACAGGAAACCCGAAGATAATATCGCTGTATATTAGCAAGTGAAGTGTGCAATCTCCTGATTTCGTCAGCTGTCCCACGATGTGGTGGGAACATGGGGCCCTTTGTATGATCGGTACCAATAAAATAACTTTTAGGGGATTCATATTGCTCACGGATTATAATATAATATATCTAATTTTAACAATATCTAGACTAAGTATACACATTTTTTAAAAGTTTATACGCTATATTAATTATCGACCATGTTTCAAATGTTATGGCATTTACCACTTTAATATTGTATTTGATCAATCAATCATTATCCAAAATCCAAAATTTTGAAACAAAAATTATTTTAATAGGCTCACTTCGCAACTTCAGCTAGTCTAAATTCTTTCAACAGCGTTTCAACCCTTATTAGAGGTTTAAGCCAAATATATTTTTTCTGAAACGGTCAGGTAAAATAGTAAAATACAGCATGCATTGGCAAGAACTCTCTTTTGAATTTGGAACTAGTATCATCAAAACAAGTTGATACTCTCCTTGCTAATGAAACTGCAAGAATGCCATCAAATTTATGAACCATATATAGTTATCAGCATCGCTCTTCCCTACACCACTAACAAGAAGTTATACAAAGGCATAAAAGCTCCATATGTGCAATAAACTATTAAATTATTATTATCATTATCATCATAATAATTGTTTTACGATAAACTAACTGTTTCAAACCCTCTGATTCAAGGACTATACTAAGACAACACGAGAGTTACCAGACACAGGACGGCGTTTACGAAGAAACTAGAATAGATATCTCTTAAATTGATCTTAAAATTCCAATTTTCCAGATATAATTATGACCTTTATCTTCATGACATTATTTACTTCTCTTAGCACATTCGCGGGCTGTAAAACAACTGTTAATTTGGGTTTCATTAGTATTTAATTTAGTTACATTTATTTTTATTTGTATTGTTTTATTTACATTTAGTTATTTGAAAAGAAAAATGTGTAATTATATTTGTTTGTAATAATGAGTAATAGAGACAAATACTAGGGGTGATAATTGTTGCTAAGAAGCGTCACCTAGCAACGGACCGACCATCTTAGTTTTTTAGAGCAGTTCCGACTAATTAGTGGCCCTGATAGCGTCCTCAGCAGCCCTGTCTGCGTAAACTATAAACCTGTCTGCGTTTATAGTTTAATAGTTTGGACATTTGTCGAATGTTTTAGTCGTCACTACAGTTCGAAACCAGACCTTTTCTGTGTTTCGAATTTAATATGAGTTCCGGATTAGTGGCCATGGACGTGGGTAACCAGCCCTGTCTGCGTTCATTTCGTCGGCTCGCCTAATACCTTAATGCGGTACCTAATACCTGTTGGATATTCGGACCATTAATGAGCCACTACACCAACTCTGGACCATTGCAGCGGTTTATTTAGCTACCAGAGCTGCGACCTACTCACATCGGTAGCACTCTTCTGACCTATCGGAGAGGAGCAAACGTTTCGTCGAGCAGTATTTATTTTATATATTTATTTCTTTGTTTATTCGTAAATTAGTTTAGTTTATAGTCATTTTCATAATTATGCCTTTTTTTTTTTTTTTTACTTGTATTCATTGTTAGTTACCTTTTGTTTATTTTAGTTTTCAAATGTTTAATCCGAGCCAGTTTGTTTTTTGTTCATTTTTAAAGCCTTCCAACAAAAAGATTAGAGAAATAGTTGATTTGAGGTGGCTTTAACAACAACCTTCACAGGTGTGAATTAAATAAAGTAAAAAAAAAATGATGAAGAATGTTCATTGAATTCAATAATTAATTAAATATAATATAGAAAATGGTTCAATCAACAGAAATGATGGCATAATCTCATAATGCCAATAAAGGAAGAGTTACAGTGATATAAGAATCAACTGGCGTAGAAATGGTAATAAAGAAAAAGTAAACAGGTTCAGGGTAACGATGATTTTTTTCTGAATAAATAAAAAAAAAAGTAATAAAAATAACGAGGATCTTTTTCGCCATGCGGACTTCTGGTAGCTCATTCCTTAATTGCAGGCCTATTAGAGGACTCACGCCACTACGGGAGAAATAACAAATATGGACACAGCAGATTGATGGAAAGCCCTAATGAGGGTTGGAATAAGATAGTCGTCAAATTATTATTGAATAAATAAATAAGTAATGAGGTTCGCTCACTTGGAAAGCAGGGCCTGTCCCTCCAGATCAAAACAGTGGTTCGATTCTCGTTGCCAGGAGTTAAATTGGTTACTGTCAAGTATTTTAAGAAGATTAGTCTAATTTTTTTTTTGTATCCTTTTTAATTTGGAACCGTTTAATGTTTATGATGTATATGCTATTATCGATGACATTTACTTTTCTTAGAATGTACGAACTAGTAACTATTCAATTTAGTAGAGTAAATAATTGGAAGAAATTAGTTCAACTGAAAATAATTTATTTGAATAAGTTTAATTAATTTTACTTTACAATTAAGGTGTATTTAGAGTCAGCGAGATCTTATTATCAATGAAATAAGTCAGGTTAATCTTTGTATGGACGATTAAATGATATTTTTTTTAAGACATTCCATTATTTTCTTTAGGTTTATGACGTTATCTTCTGGTATGCTTTAGAGACTTCTAATTATTACACTTTAAAAGTAGTTGCCACGTCGTAGGAATTTTTGGAAAATGTTTAATGGGCATCGAGGCTGATGGTTAGTTGAATATTTCAAATGTTACATTTTGCAGGGTTTTTTTTAAAATTATAAACTCTTGTGTTAAATGCGTGTGGCCAATCCTTGTCCAAAATTGTATAGTTCTTTTCCGTAAAAAAAATATCAGAATTTTCAGGAGTGTTCCTTCACTATTAGTTTTACTTATTTCACCTGAGTTGAACGGGGCTACAACGTGGGAGAGAAAAAAAATAGCAAGTATTCATTCTTTATTTGTTGTTACTTAGTGGACTCTAATTTATTTATGCAGTAACGAGTAACCAAGTACAGAGCTGTACCCAAGTTTTAAAGAAAACTACCTTCATAAATATCACCATAGTTTTGGAACAATGTTCAAATGAAAAATGGTGGAAAATCATCTGTCATAACTAAAATGCTTCTCTTCTATCAGTTAAAGTCTATAAGATAGTGAAAGAGAAGCAGGTTTCAGAAGAAGAGAATTTCCCTAAAAAAAAAAAAAAAAAAAAGTCCCTTTAATTCCTAATCAGATGTGTTACCAACATTTTTGGTTCGAATTATCATGGCTAAAATTTCAAATCAGTGACCCAAAATAGGCATTCTA
This sequence comes from Halyomorpha halys, assembly GCF_000696795.3. Lineage (NCBI taxonomy): Eukaryota > Metazoa > Arthropoda > Insecta > Hemiptera > Pentatomidae > Halyomorpha > Halyomorpha halys. Next base: position 1,920,991 of record NW_027112088.1, on the reverse strand, counting down.
ATGATACATCTTTTCAATCTATCGTTCCCTAACCTATACCTTACTCTAACCTGTTGCATGCTGTCAGTACAAAAAATAAAAAAGTGTTATTCAGTGGAGAGTTACACTTATGAATGAAAAGTAGCATTCCTGAATTATATGTTTTTTAATTGATTAACTTATTCTTTTTTATTAAGGAAAAAGAGACAATAAAATTCTACACAGAAGATAGGTAATTTTAGTGGAAATTGATAGTGATTCAAGGTTTGGTGTTTACCAGCGACTAAAAATGTCGGATCAGTAAATAAATAAAATTTTTAGCATAGACACATCTTGACAGCCATAAAGCAACCCCGGTATATAGAAAAGAAGTAGAAGGGCCACCATTGTGACACCGTTTACAAGGGGAAGCACAAAGTAAGAAGGAATAAAATTTCAGAAGTTGGACCACGAGAAAGGAAGAAAAATTGAAACTGGAGGAAATGGGCTACTGCCTGTAAAGATGGAAAACGTCTGTTTTAAGCTGTTCCATGCTAGAAGGCATTCCACTTTTTATGCCATCACATTCTTATTCGGATACACCTGATCATCGTAAGCCTTTAGGTAACGTAGGAAGAGGGAAAAGGGTTGTTAAAAAAACTAAGCAATCGTGCGTGCATATTTCTCATAATCATAATAGCAACTTCAAGTATACGGGTAATTGAAGGTTTTATTGTATGAATTACTCTTCAAATTAGCGAAAAACAAACCGATAAAAATTAAAATAGAAATGCATTTTTCAGAATTCTAACACAATAAAGTTTACAGTTGTGTCGTTATTCTTCCCCACCAGTTATGTGCTGTCTATTTTTTGAAGTGACCGAACAAATTATTTTGCAGTTATACCCTAGATTTACGTGTTGCTGAATTTACCCCATATTGCACTTCATATTGTGTTGAGCTATATTCAAAATTTTGAAAAAATAGAAACATCCCAAATATTTACAATAAGGCATCAGGAATGTTTTCAACAAGAATCAAATTGCAGTGCATGAGAACATTGAGCATCAAAGTTCAACATTGTGTGTCTTTTTTTAATTCTGACAGTTTTGGTGACGTCAAATGGTGAAATAATAATAAAATGACCCTGTTGTGTGGTTGATTTATAATAATTATTAACAATTAAAACTAATAGGAATAATTTTACAAACAGTTTTAATTTGAATTATAACAAAGATACGATCTTGTAATAATTTCGCTCACGTAATGCCAAATCATTGAACAGTCCATTAGCGGATAATGGTATTTTATACTGATGATCCATAAAGTTTTAGTGGGAGAGCTCTCTGAAATGGCCTCTAATACGATCAGTTTGCATGGTCTGTTTGGTGACGTCAGATCTTGTCTTGTAATGCTATCAGTTCCCATTATTTAATTTCGCAATGGTCTATTTATGGGAGATACTCTGTTAATATGAACTTCTTTTTTTTAAAATTGATTAATTCTAAGTAACTCGAAGCACATCTAAGTGTGATTTTATTTTCTACTTTGATCAAATTGTACCATGTTTTTTATATCACATTAATTTTTTTTATCGAAAATCAATTTGCGTCGATTTTTTAAAGTAAAAGATAATTCTCTCAACAAAGCAGTGTTACTTGTGCATAAAGCTGTATTTTATCTCGCCTCTGCAATGCCAAAGCGCGATTTCAGAAAATTGGGTTTGAATGACAGTAAAGGAGGTGTAAAGTTTATTATATTTTTTTATTATGATTTTATAGGGTAATAGATTAATTAGTTGCTACGAATAAAATATAAGTAAATGTTTGTTATTGCGAAATGACATTTTATTCTTTATTTGAGTAAATATATACCCAACGTACAAAATCAAAATTATTAGTCATTGTAAAGCGTTTCATGTATTATCATATAGCGTTTTGTTGAAAACTAGGACGAATTGAGCTCCTGTTTTTGTACCTTTTTTTTTTTAAATCTAAATAGCCGTTAAAATGAAAGATAATGACAGTTGAATACAAACAAACTGCTAATGAGCAGACCAATTCCCCTTTGAAGTGTGTTTGTGCTTCTAAAAAATAGGTAATTGGAACTTGATGTAGACCACATATATGTCGTTATAATATCGCAACAACGATTTTATGTGTGCTCATATCAAAACTAGTTAGTCACTTTTGAAAGTTTGAACCAATTGTCCAATTTAGAATAGGACCCGATGCATAAACCCCAGCCCATAAAATATACTGTTGAAAATAATTTTAAACTTAGTTTCGACAATACGCATTTCTATGGTCCTAGAACTCTTACTAATTAGCTAATAATATAGGTTTTTTGAGCGTTTAGTTTTTTTTATTTTCACCTATAACACTTGAACAGTGCATTCTATAGAACAATTATAGTTTAGAGAATTAAAACGTTATTCTGCGTGGGATCAGTACTATAACTTTTGTCAACAAAAAACATTTTTTTTTTATATTCCCTTCATAGTCATTTCTGACATTCGGGAAGGGATGGATTATGTAAAGGTCTCCAAAACATTCTAACCGTGGGACCATCACAAAAATAAAAGTCGACCCCCTAGGCCGGGTTTGATCCGGCGCAGCTACAGTCGTGAGGTAGTCGCTTAACTCTCTCAGCGACAAACGCCCCATTGTTACGAAAAATGACAACATTGAGGTATAGTATTATGTATGAGTCCATATCAAACCAAACTGATATCAATAGAGCATTGAACTCAAACATTAACCCATTATACCGATCACTTTGCAATTTTAATCTACTCAAACCTGAAGCATATTTAACATATTGGTTAAATTGAACAAAAAATAAGGTGCATTAGCCAACTAAGAGTAGGAAACCCGGAGCATATCAAACTACACCATGGAAGCAAAACAATAACTTTCAAGGCAAACGAACTCTATCCATTCTGCAAAAATTATTTCAGTAATAGTTTGTACCACATCCTTCTACATTGTCCAACCTTTGAAGAAAATAGACAATATATCCGTATCTTGCGACTTACAAAACATTGAAAATATGTTGAACATTGATAGTGAAGCCAAATTGAACAGACTATAAATTTACATTGTAACAATATGTAATAAGTTTAATTTTGTATGTGATATATAAATTCTATTATGTAAATACTTTTCGAAGCCAATTAATATCTTCATTTATATCACGCTTTCGTTTATTTAAAATAATTCTCATTATTTTAAGTTAAATATAATGGAGCAATGAATATTATGTTAATAGTTGTGTATTTTCCAATAGGTTTTTTTTTGTTTATTGTTTTGTTATGGAGATCTTGTTTTTGTAATGGAGCACTAGACTCAGGTTTTGTTTTATAATTGTAAATTGTGTTATGAATTTGTAAAAGATTTTGTCTTTCACAAATAAAATCATACCTATCTATCTATCCATATCAAACAAAAAAATTTTATTTTTGTGGTCCGAAGCCTGTTGCTAATTAATTTAATAAAGTAACCAATGATTTTTATTTTTTCGGCTACAAATCCAAAATGATGCATTCTAGTGAAAATGTTATAGCTAAAATCTGAAATAAATTATTTATTATCTATTAACTAGTGTAATTATTATACTAGAATATTAAATTTTGCATCAAATGAGTACGATAACTTAATAATTGGTGAGCACAACACTACCTGCTTCTCTTGTTCCTTGGCGTGCAGTTGCTGGTTTTGCGATGGAGCTACTTTGCAACCAGAGATGGTTGTTTATAACCAAACCAACTAAACGAATTATTAAGTTAAACTACTTAATTAATGCTGAATTCATTATTTTATAAAATTTTCGATATTATTGGTTTAACACCATTTAGAATTTATAGTAAAAAAAATAAAATATGTTCTACTACTCCGCCAATGAAGCGTTTTTGTTAAGTGTCTATTCATGTAAATTTTTGTAAAAACCGAAGGTACAGTAATATCCTTCTATAAAAATTGCCCATTTTTTGGATTACGGTGGTTTACTGTTTACAAAACTACTTGATCGAATTGAAATGTATGACACTTATTCAATGCTAATGCTCTTTAATTTATTATCGTTGGAAGTGATTTGCGAAACAAAAAAGACCCAGTGAAATATATAACTTAGAAATAAATCAATCAGAAAGAGCTCCTATGCTATTTGCTTTTATTATTGTTTTTTCTTTCCAATAATTTTTAAAAATATATACTTATAATTAATTCATTATTTGTAATTCTTTATTATTTACTTATAGTAAAGCGCATAATTGAATACCATTCCAATACGTGACTATGATAGTGCAAACAGCCTGAGAAGACTTACACTGTGCATGGGATTTAACCATTTGCGGCTGGATTTGCCGCTATAATGGGTTTCCTTGCAAGGCAGTGCTGTTATGCAAACGACAAGAAACCTTGTCAACCTCTTGCCTTATCCAACGTGACCCTATGATTTAGACCCTCGTGTGAGCATTGGATATGATGACACTCGCAGGTGTGGTAGAGGACACATGATGTAGCATGCAACACACTGGCGCTCGATACATCTTCCAACATTGTGCAAGAGTCGCTAAAAACATTACTCATGCCTCTTAAGGTATGGAGCCGTTACTTCCTTAATAAATGATCATAAGCATTTACAAGTTGATATTGATAAATTGATGTATTACCTTATACCTTTACCAAGAAAAGCTATTTGTTTCATTATTACATGGACTCTTTTTATTTTATTGCCATAAATGAACATGTTCATATTCATTAAGATGAATTCATTCCACTCACTTTATTTATCATTATTTTATTTTCAGCCCTTGGTAGGTATACATATAGTTGTAAAATTGTATGAACAATTTTGTCGTAGTATACTATACATTTTATGTATAATAGGATCCTTTAAAATGTTTATCCTAGACAAAAACCTTTAAAATATGCTAAAATATAGTAAAATAATTTTTCCTTGACAACTTTTTATTACTATATTACAATAAGTTGTACTATGAGGGAAAACGAAGATGTATTAAGGGTTTTACTTGAAAATTAATGAAAATAATAATAAAAGTGGTCCAGAAACAAATAAATTTAAAGATTTAAGAAACAAATAAAATAAAATAAGATGTTAAGATTCTGTTAAACACCTATGACTACTGAAAATAGTATAAATCTTAATATGCCAAAAAAATTAATGACTGGGAAGATAATGATGAACTTTTTAATTCTTAATTATTAAACTTAATTACACTGCAGTAAGTAATTCTTTGATTGTTAATCATTATTTGATTTACATAAATAAAAGATGAAGTACAAAAATGGGATCTATAGAATTGAATAGAAAGTCATAAAATTAAAAACTATATATATTTCGTTAACCATTTATAATTTTGCTCATTACTTTTTTTTAAAAATATTTAGTAATACTTTCTGCTCAACTACACCAATATTGGTCTAAAATTTATTAATTGTAAGAAAACCTGGACTTTTACTTATTATGAATAAAATTCTAAATTTAAAATCGGTGGTACGTCAGGGTAAGCAAATAAAGCAATTAAAAATAAATTTTGAATTTGATGCCATCAATTCAAGTAGTTGTGTTTAATGTGGTTCCAATTGAAATTCTAAAACTATTAATTGCTATGAGTTCTATTATACCACAAAACGAAATTATGACCATTAAAAAAAAAAATAACAGAATAAATATAATAATATTTTAAAAACTTCTCACTGTTAGAATTCTATTCTGCCCCCAGTTGTGCGGTATATTGTGACCGAAAGTGCAATACTGTGTCCGGAACGAATCCCATAAAATGTGGGAGTTGTTTGTGGCTACCGGCCGACACATTTCACTTTCTGAAAAGCTAGTCCGTTATTGATTGTGTGAGAGTTTGGGCTACCGGGTATAACTCAAATTTTATTTGACTTATAACATATAGAAATTGTATGTATTTTTATATACCGTACAATATGAGTTTTATTATTTATTTTAGGTATTAATTATAAACAAAATGATTGTAGCCGACTGGTTTCTTAGTGGGATTCATTTTTTAATTTTTAAACATCAATCAGAAATACTAAGGAAAAAACCTTTTTGGGTCAAATCAAACTAACATTTTTTAATTTATTATATACATAAATATATAACTCCTAAATAAATTTAACAGCGTACTGCAGTGCAGTAGAAGTGGAAATCATTGTCAACTGAGTTAAGGTGAAATACGACTGAAAAAGTAAAAAGTGACAATTTCGCATAGTATTTTTCTGGGGATTAAAAGTAAGATAACTTGAAACTTAGTCAAAGAAATTATAAATTTTCTCTAGATATGAAAGAAAAATTTCTTAATTTATATAATTTTAACAGTAATATTCGATTAAAAAATATGTAAAATATTAATCTATAAATTATAGACATATATGCCCTGAGAACAAAATGACTTAAGTAAAAAAAAAACTAGGAACAAGCAGAATTTCAAATAAATTATTACTAATACTTTATATATAATTATTAGTTAAGTTATATATTTGAACACTGATTTTAATATAGGTACAGATTGAATATAGTTAAAATGTTTTGAAATAGTCAATAGAAAAAAATAATTTCAAGATATAATATAACTGTAATAATGATTAGTAATTATTTTTTGATTTTTTAATTACAAAAATATGTTAGAATAAGATAGTTGACCGTATGAAGAAGGTTGTTGGAAGATAGTCCGGGTGGCGGTCGATAAAGATATTAAAATAGTTCTCTTTTACTATTAAACCTAATTGCTTAACAATAAATAGTTTTCTTCTACTATTTTGATACTTTTATTGACCACCACCCGGACTAATTAAAAAAAAATGTATTTAAAGCAGTTCAAAATGTTTTTTTTCCGTTTTATGTTTTATCTATTATTCATATTTCCAAAATACTTTTTCTGTTTGGTATCCTAGCACAAAGAGAGTAAATTAAAAGTCTAATATAATTTTAATAATTAAGCAAGTATCATTACAGTTTATATAATTTTTAATAAGGGTTAATGAGGAAATCTTAAAAGGTGAATCTCAGCAGGATCCTCAAATACGAACGGTCACCAAACCTAATTGAAGCTTAACACTAGTCAACCAACTACTATAGTAATAATAAATGTATAACCATGTATCTATCAAGATAGTAAGGAAATGAATCATCCTGTTTCATTTTAATTTAAATTCCGCTCATGACAGATCATTGTACGTTCATAATCTGAAACAGGAAGTTTAATGACACCAGTCAATATCAGACGAGAAAACGTGACAGTTTGAATACGATAAGATTATATCTCTGGCCGTTAACCCAACCATCAATATTTTAAAAAAGGTCGATTTACATACTAAAAATCGGTTGAAAAATGTATATATACACCTGAATAGGTAATTCATCTTTCATGTTTGATGATTATGTCAATTCTTGTTAATTATAAAAATATAAATATGAAGACTAAAGAAACACCAAATCAATGGGCTCTAAACCAATTTTTTTTTCTTCAAAATTATTTTTTTATATAATTTAAATAAAATTTTAAATTATTTATTTGTGTAAAAACCTTTTATACCACAACTGTATTGTTTGAACATTGGTAGAAATCCATTAAATAAGTTCAGTGTCAGTTCCTGAAAATCTTTAAGCCCATAGAGCTATATGATTTGATTAGAAAAAAAGCTTCCACTCGAATAGTGAAAAAATAAATAATAATGACAAAATAAAAGTCAGTTATGAGTTTATGAAGTGAGATCGTCAATGTAAAGTTTCTCATCATCTCTAAATTTATTGTTTTTTATAAAATAAATTTTATTTTAACTATCTAAACTGAAGAAGGAATTCCAAAATCGATAATAAAGGTGACAGATAGTTTACTGTTTAAACCTGTTAATTCTTTTTGGTATTCGAAGTTTGAGGAACTTTATTTTATTTTTGTTAAGATATATTTTATTTTTCTACAAAAACATTTATAGAGACACAATTTAAATAACTACTTACTTTTTCAAGTTGAACTTTTTCTAAAGTTCTAAAATTTAAGTTAAAAAGTTGAAAAAAACAACTCGTTTTCATTAATTTTCAAAAATTACGAAAAATTAATTTTCCAGGGGGACAAATAAAACTGAAGAGGTTTATAATTTGTTCTTTAGTTTTTATTTACAAAAGTCACGTATTTATTGTTTATAGTTTTTAAATTATATTTTTTTAATTTACATAAAATAGTGAAAAATTTAATTTAAAGATTTCTAAAGAGTAACCATTTAACTTATTTTAGTATTTAGCGAAAAAATGACTCTTGGCCATGAGTTATTTAACCCCATTTTTTTTTTACCAGTTTACACCTAGCGGCATTGAAGTTACGTCACAACCCACTGAAATGGTCGAACTGTCTGTATAGTAGTTTTCGTCCTGACTACACTGTCACGTGTAACTCCATACGTACGGTGAAACTTTGGGAGTATCATAGTAACTGCCGTGGTGTAAACTATATAATTAATACGTCACGATAACATTCACAGACTCTCAGGTCTAACTTAAAGATCAATTTCTGTCCTGGGAGTAAAACTACTATCACTTAAAGCTCGGGAATAAGCGATAAATTTTTTTATTAAAAAAATTCATTAGTGCCCATCAGCAGATCGATAACCTATGTAGTCCTCAGGGACAAAAAGCTGAGGACCCCTGAACTAGCTCATCCGAGAAACAACTCAAAATTAATTTGTTCTGAAGTTTTATAACCTAAGAAAGTCAAAATTTTTAAATTAAAGATTTAATGTAAAGTAAAAAAAAAAGTTTTCTTATCTTTCCGTGAGACATATTAAGGTTCCCAATGCGACGTTATCGTGAAGTATCGAAATATCTGGGTTAAGGTCGGTGGCCCGTGGAGCCTGGTGTAATATATCCTTAGACGCTATCTCCTTTGTTACATCTCCAGGGACTGTGGATGTTACAGGACATGCCTGTCCTAGGGCTATCTGGGACTCCTATCGGCGCACGCGGATGGGGACTTTTTGTGACCAGGTTGCACCAGAGGTTCCTCTTCAGTAGATGGGACTTCACCCTTACGCAAGGAACCTTGTGCAACTCCTCCACTGCCGTAGGGTAGCGGCTAAATTGGAATCCTCGGGGCCCAATTAGGCCCAGGAACCAAAACGTGACAGACCTCGCCGCAAACGAGGAACATCTGCAGCAGATGCACATGCACTAGCCTTCACTTTCCAATATGTCATTCAGGAGGTCCTAGGTTGTTGGCTAAGGGCTGAGCATTTGTCTTAGAAGGATTGTTTTGTTCTCTTCACGAGGAACGTTCTATTGCATTAATGTTATCGGAGTTGTAATAAATTGTGAATTAAATACTTCAAACAACTACTAATATTGTGTAAATATTAATATTATCAGTGTTGGTGCAGGGCAGATTAGTGATTAAGTTACAGTATTTTCGAATGAGAATTTCAATTTCTGCACAATGGATGGATGCCATGACTAATGCATTTCAAAAAATACTGAATTTATTTGATGAAAATTAGTGGGAAAAAAGAATATAAATAAGAATTAGTCTTTGAGATAATATATGCAGATACGAATGGAGCTTATGATGCAATATCAACTTTACAGTATAATTAAATAACTGTGAATTTAACTCAATGAACCTAGGAGTATAAACAGGTGGTATACTGACACACAAAAAAAATACTGATTTTATTGAACTATTTTAGCAAAATTCAAATAAGTTTTTTTAATACAAAAAATAGCAGAAAAAGCTAATAATTAGCCACCTAAGTTTCGACCCTCTTTGTATGACTTCATCAGGGATAACTAAACACAATATAGAAATAGTGTCAAGTATGGTAAGGCTACAAGAAAGTAGATAGAAAGCTATATAAAACATTAAACAAAGTAAAGTAATATAAATACAAATGAATAGTATAATTATTCAACACAAGTAAAGCAATGAATAATATTATTATTCACATATATTTATCTTTTATTCATTTATCTATTTGTTATCAATAATTATTCTATTCATTTATATTTAAATTTTCTTAATTTATTTTGTTCTATATATATTTTTATAGTTGTACCATTGATATTGGTGTTGGTATCTAGTGGGGGGGAACTGTCCGACTTTTTGTCAACCCCTGGCGGCTACTTTGAAGTTGGATACGAACCAAGGTTTGAATGTAAGATTCATCTCTTGGTATAGCTGAGAAATAAATATTAACTGTAACAGGTGTGAATCGAACCCACTACGTACCTTCGTATACTTTACAATATTTACAGCTTGTTTTCATTTAGCCCTGATGAAGCCCTACAAAGAGATACGAAACGTTGATGACTTACAAATGATTTCTGCTATTTTATTTACGTTTTTTGACCGTCTGGACCATCACCTACAATTAGGCAGTTTAAGTTATTTATTTATTTTTTTCGCCTGTCACTTCATGGTTACTTTCAAAAGTCCGATTACTACTGAAATATCATCTTTTTTGCATTCCAGTTATATAAAAGGCTGAGGAATAACTAGAACTGTTTCACTCATAACTGCCGGCTGGAAATTTTGAATTCGAACAGCTCCTTTTCCATTACGAATCGGGATGAAGATTGCTCTTTCTGCCCACGCAATTACCTAAAAAGCATCCATTTGGAGTCATGAAAGCACCGTATCATCGCCGAGATCGGAGAACTTTATGGTCCCTATCAGTGGTCACGAACTTAAAGTCGTTAGCTTCTACGATTTACTTTTACTCTTGATCGTATTAGGCACTGGAAGCCCCTCGATCGTATAAGAAGCAATTTTAACTAGATGAAGAAGTTCAATTTTCAACTAGTTTTAGTACATTGTTTCATTTAAGACGGTATAAAATTTTTAATATTTTTCAAATATAGTTATATAAAATGAAGGACATAGAAAACAAATCTCCCGTTGTACTAAGAACCATCCGCTTCCAATATTCTTTTATAAGTAATTTATAAAATTAAAAATTTTCCTTTTCATTAATTAAATATTTAATTTAGATATTTAAGTATTGCGATTGTTCAAAATTTCAAACGAAAATACACATCGAGGTCTCTTGAGACCAAATACCCAGTCCCGCAAAACGGTCTTAAAACTTTTAAGTGTAGCTGTAAAATGAAGAGTTGTGTGCAACTAACATAAGACATTTAATGCGAGTTTGTTATAACAGGATAATTCCACATCAACCCAACAGACTTTTAAATCTAACCATCTTATATTTTCTTCCAATTTCACACAGATATTGTGTAGGAATAGACTTGGAAAAATGTGAAATCTTATTGAGATATTTTTATTACAGAGCTGTTAAGTACTTATAATGGGCTAAAAAACAGGAAACGAAAAATATTGGAATTTCTGCAGAAGCTTCCTTAATTTAGCTTGAGATATGTGATAGGTGCCAATTAATAGCATATTCCATGCCCTTTTATATGCTTAACATTTAAATTTTATAGGTTATGATTGATTAACATAATTTATAATTTTCTCACAAAGTACACATTTCAAAATTGATTCCTTGATATCCGCGTTGATGTAAATCACAGATCAAAATATAAATTTTGGACGGGAATGACTTTAATATTAACAAAATTAAAAACAAATGCTCCACTAATATAAATTAAACTTTTCATATATATTGATTATTATAGCATTGTTAATACTAAAGTTCTCGTCAAAATGTAAGTAATCCAGAGATAAATTATTCAGTTGATAAGCCAGGAAATTATTTTATTTTGAGAGCTTCTGATTTTTCACAAATATTTTCAATGTAATTTTTGGAATGAATGCAATATATTTTTTCTTTGAAAGACAATGTTTTAATTAGAAAATATTCGTATCCTACAGAGGCTGAACAAGAAAAGTCTACGTTGGTAATGTTTTCAGCTGTCCCCTCATAAACTAGTACTGTGGTTTGGATATAATTTTCATGTCTTTACAGACTGGAATTTGTAGCTACCTATTTTTTCTGTTGTTACGAACAAGGGGGTATCCAGGATCAAAATTAAGGGGGACAAGCCATAGTCAATCAGGTTGTGACATTTCTACAAGGAAAAGGAGAATGAAACCGAAATATATAATTTTTGCAGTGCTTTATTAGTTATTCCAATTAGTATTTGCTTGAAAAAATAAATATATTTAATAAATTTACAATTTTTTTTCAATGTCCAGTACCACGTGCTTTGACAATAAAGTCCCACTATGTTCTCAATTAAAAATGTATGTCTTATAAGATTTATGAGATTCTTTTATTTTTTATATTGTGCAGTAGATCCATCTAAAAAAAGAAAATATTTTTAATTTTTTTTTTAATTTAGCCATCATAAAAGTTATTAATTTTTTTAAAATTATGAGAAAGCAAATGTGTTGTGCTATAGAGAACTAGAAATAATTATAGCTATCTAACTATAATACTGCACTTTGTTATTTATAGCAACGGAACTATTGTAATCTGGCGTCGCTAAGATGCCAAAATAATTCGGTTTTTCGTGCTATTTGGAAAACCACATTTTCTGATTAAGAGGAATTTTGATTCACTGGTATCATTATGGTTGTTTATACATGAATACGGACAAATACCTTGCGAGCATTTCCAAAACTACATTGAAAATATTTGTGAAAAGTTTTTAAATGTTATCAGAAACTTTTAAATATAAAAAAATCGCTTGATATATATCTTGGCTTACACACTGAATTATTATTCACGTCTGCCTTAGATCGGGCACATATGTTAAGATGTACCTGAATAGGTGACAGGTTAACCTCACCGGTATACCGTAACATGTTTTCATGAAAACATTAATTTTAACATTGTATAAAGTTCATATTATAATTAATATGAATGAAAAGTTGAATTTATAAGAGCGGAGCGTTAGTTTTTATTACTTTTTTTGGGGGGGATTAAAGCTATTTCCGTCCCAGATTTATATTTTGCTCTGTGATTTACCCCAAAAGAACCGATTCATGGAACACATTTGAAAATTTTAAACATATACTTTCTGAGAAAATAAAATTTAAAATTCGATTTTGAGAAATTTTAACTTAACTTAACCTATGTAGCGTTTAAAATCATATAAAAGTGTATGGTATATACTGTAAAATAACTCTAATCCCATATCTCTAGCTAAATTAGGGAAGCTTTGGAGCAATTCAAAAATTTATTTTTTCTATTTTTAGCCCATTTATGAGAAGTAAGCCGCTTTGTAATTAAAAAACGAGTTCATGTACTTCTCATTAAAATATCACATTTTTCCAAGTCTATACCTATAAAACATCTGTGAAAAAATTGTAGAAAATCTGAAGATGGTAAGGTTCAAAGGTTTCTTGAGTTGACGTGGAATAACCAAGCAACTTTTTCATTAAAATCAATTAGCCGGAAGTGCAACTTTATGTAATTGGTTTTTAGATATTCTTTGAAAACAGGTTTAATGATTTTGATTAAACATGGTGCAATGAAATGGTCAAATAGTTTTTACAGGGCTCAATTTCCGAATTTTCAATATAGCTTCTTCTAAAATACCTTTAGTTTTGTTTACTTGATATAATTTACCACTTTACATTTTTATTAATTATAAAAAATAGATAACTATAAACTATGAAAGAATTTGGTTATTAACTTAAGCAGATAAGAGGAAAAACATTTTTTTTTCAAGTTTTTACCTTTGGAGAGATTTAAAAAATAAAATATTTAACATGATAAGTCGTTGAAGGTAATGGTAATAAACAAAAGGTCTGTTCCTACAGCTCAATTGTCGAACTAGCGGGTGCAAGCGCAATTCATTTTTCCATTTCACCAGTCTGATAAATGATTTTATGCCACCATTCCTTAGAAATAGTTTTTTTTTAATTTAACTTCATATATATGATTGACAGACTGCCTGATTCCATAGTGACAAGTGAGCAGTATGATACGCTCACCGCACCAAATGTTTATGTTTTATATATAGGAAGATGGGTTGCGATCAGGGTTGCGGTCAAAAGTGAAACAAAAATAGTTTACAACTATTTTTGTTTCACTTTTGACCGCAACCCTGACCATCTTCCTATATATCAATTTTTACGGTCAACTATATATACATATATACAGTTTATGTTTTATTATTCATCTGTAAGCTCTTCGATATAAACTTTCAAGACTACCACCCTCCTTCTGATTCCCACCGGGCTTGACACCATTGAGGACAAATTGCTGACTAATATCGGATTTAAAATAACTTTAGGTCGTAGGAGGAGACGGATTGTGTAGGAGGGCGTTCGCAATGATTTTCTCCTTCAGTCCTCTTATCTGCATTCTTTGACTGTTTTCTTTTTTTATCTCTGGCGGTGGAGTAATCCCGGTGGAAGACATCTTCGCACTGTTGGGTGTAAGTAGATGATTCTGGGTAAAAGGTTAGGAATGTGGAGAATGGTATTTGAAAATAAAAAGTTCACAGTAGGGGATCAAAGGAAAAAGAAAACGAGGCTTCCTAATGTTCAAGCTTATTATCCAGTCAGTGATCTGGACTTAGAGATGTAAATAAATAATTAGTTTATATATATGTTGATATCTTATTCGGTTCTGGTTGTATTTATCCATGATAATACAATATATCAATATAACCTTATCATTCTTTATTAGGATGATTACAAGTATACTTTCAATGAATTAAAAAGAACGAAACATATATAAACTATAACCTATATTTGTCAACTATTTCACTTCACATTTATTCTATTTTTTGCAAGTTTCGTTCTACTACTATCAACTAACTTATCAAGTAGTACATTATTGCTAAGTTAGTAGAACAAAACTTGTAAATAAAATGATTAATATTATGTAAAAGAAAAGATTAACATGCCAAGAATAGCCAGAAAACTTTTTAATGATGAATTTGAAATTTAAGGCTGTGAAATTTAAGTCAAGATTTTCCTTGATGATGATAAATAAATAACAAGATTTTTGTTAATAAGACCAAAAACTCAAAACTTATGTAAAAATCTGGTATATGAATATATGCTCAACATATATCCATATACCAGATTTTTTAGCTTGATATTTCATCTCTTTTAGGTAATAATTTTTAAACCGTTGATGTGTCATCTCTCTCCTACAATCATATCTTATGTTTTTCATTCATAACATTATCTGATCTGGTACAACCTGGGCTTTGTTTCATAATGAAAGCTAATAGTATTAGTTCATAGTACTATTATAGAAACAACGTGATAATTACACTAATACCTATTTTTTTTTATAATTGGGAGGACTATTAGTGATATTACAGGAGTTAATAAGTACTAAAGTACAAGTTACTATATTACAAGTCTGTGTAATTGTATTAAGTTAAATCGAAAAGAATAATACTATTAGTTTGTACGTTATTATGAAACAGGGAGAGTTTGAATTTGAAATCTTCAAAAATACAAATAGATTATCTATTATAATGTTATTTTTAAAATATATTATAATTAAATCAAAATGAATGATTATTCTGCAAGAAATCTTCATTGTGTAAAATTTTTTAAAAAATTAAACTTCTGAAATATTTTTTATATCATCTTCAGTAAGCATATCATTTTTTTCAATTTTTTAAAATGAAATCTGGTGTTTTAAGGCAAACCCTAGAAAATAGTATACAAAAACATTGTGTTACACTCGAACCCGCTACAAGCAGGTCATCTATTACGTGATTCCATTTCACTATAAAGGTCACATTCCATTAAATTTGACATTTAGTCAATTTTAAATAGTAATATTTTAAATATAGATAACTTGGAAATCGACTTTAATGTTTCTTCTCTGAAGAAATTGGTGGTGAAACTTTGGATAAGAATATCTTGTGAAACTGAAGAATAACGTTTCTCTTCCTGGGATTAATATTTGTTAAGAATCTAAATATAACAATAAAATAACATTATGTGCTGACTTACATTTACAAAATTAAATGATGTTATATTTTGACAATTTTCGTACAGAAATAGCTTTCAGTTTTTCTATTGAAGAAATTTTTTAAACTTTAAGGTTATGCGAGTTATAATTAATTAATATTTATTTTCTTACTTTTTTTATGTTATTCACCACTTTAAATAATGTTTTGTATCCAGCGAATCTAATGTGATATAAAAATAATAACATAAAGCCTTGAAGGTTAAGGTTATCCAATGATATGTACCTTTCCATAGAAATTGAAATTTGAAAATAAATTTAGGTGATCTCTATTACAGCTCCGTCGTCTTGAATCTGGCAAGATTCTCGTAAAACCGTTTATATAATGATTTAATACTTGATTGTACAAATGGTGTTCGTAAGTCTTTGTGTAAGTTTTTGTTAGTGGTGTAGTGGAGAGCGGTGCTGTACGTCTTAGTGATTTTGATTGAAATTGTTGCAGTTTCAGTTAGTTAGTTTTTTTTTATCAATCTGTATATTTGAGAACCTTAAGTATAATTGGTTTGAGAAGGAATTAAGGTCGGAAGTTTATTTTTCGTTTTGTTATTTTTATGTGGGAGGTCCAGGTAATTCCTTTGTCCAGCGTCAATCCAAGGTATTTTAGAGGGTCTGTCCAGGTTAAAACAAACAGGAGGACCAGGACGGAGCTTAGAAGTGATTTGCACTGATTTCTGAATGTCCGTTTTCTATTCAACACACCATTCATGAATCAGAGCAAGCTGAGTTTGCTAGTATTGCAAGGTTTGTGCTGGGTCATCATGTTTTGCTAAAACGGCTGTGTCGTCAGCATATGTGGCCGTGAGAATATACTTCGGTGTGGGCTGATCGGAAGCACACAGTAATTATAATAGAGGTGCTAGTATAGAGTTCTGCGGAACTCCAGCTTTTGTTGCGAAATGTAAGGAGACTGATGAGCCCTGCCGAATCCTGAAGTATCTCTCTTTTGAATAAGATTGTAGGATTAGATAATAGGTGCTGGGAAGAACTGCTTTCAGTTTATAAACAGTCCTGCTTGTCAAACTCTGTCAAATCTGCCCATCAAGAAAAGCACGGGATTTTTTTTATAACTATTATTTATTAATTATTATATACAATTCGCCACAAGGTTATAATCGATACATAGTACATTGTAAGGTGAAAATGTCTAAGAAACCGGTTACATTTCTTTTCTTTCGAAGAGGGAAGTCAATGGCTCTATGAAGTAACATTTATTTATTATTAAATTTTTTGAAAACTTGACTCCATAAACGTATTAGTGTAAAATATAGTTTCAAGTACGAGAGCACCTAATTAATTTAATTTAATGTTTCCTTCTATTTTTGCACAAAATGTATCTATCCATCGCGCTCGATTTTAATTTTTTTTAATACAAGATAGTCATCAGTCACATTTATATCAAATTGAGAATTGACATGTGATAAAATTGTGAATGTAAATAGTTAGAGATATATGTATCAAAGGCGATTGAATGTGTTAATGAACACAATAAATTTATTTAAATAATAAGTTGTGTAATGACTTTTAGAAAAAAAGATTCAATTAGTAGACGTAATGTTATAAGTCAACGTTGAATAAGCATACGTGAATATACGTGAAAATATTATTATATAAAGAAAAAACTGCGGATAGGAGAATGAAAAGGGAAAATGTTTTCGAAATAAAGATGTATTTAGTATTATTAAAAATTTGGTGATTTAGAAATATAGTTGTCTTTAGTATACCAGTATTTTTTTGGACCGTGAGAAATGTTCTAAGCTTTCAAGGAATATTATTTGCCTACTTCAATCAACCGGGGAAAAAAAATCATACAAATGATGACTCAAAAGAAATTTCCGAGATGTTAGATAGGACAGAACCGGTTCACTCATGCTTTCTGATAGTCGAGCTGTCAGGAGTATTTTTCGCTCAAAGGAAGTGTGCTTTCTAACGAGAGGATGCAGATGAAGGATGTAATGCACCCCCTCTCTCAATGCACCCCTTCCACCAATGGTGTTACGTGATTGGCTAATTAATGAGCGGTTTTATGGTAGGAAGAATAAGGATTAGGAAGGGAAAGAACCCGTGGGGGCGGTTTCTCCGGACGTATGGCTAATTTGTTTTCTCGAATGCAGTTTTATGTATTTTGTATTTCTGGATTCAGAACCCTCCAATTACCGTTTAGTAATTTCTTTCCTCTCTTTAAGGTTGTTTTCTTCAAATGCAATGATTAAATTTTGGAAGAGAGAATTACCCAACTCTGGAAAAGCTGGTGCACATGTTTAGAACAGATGTCGAGAACGGAAGAGAGAAGTTGGCTTACTTAATTCCAGGGGAAAAAGTTAATCAAGTCTATTGTCTTTTAGGAGGAAGCTCGAGGGCATCTCAGAAGAAGTTAACTGAGATTTTTTTTAATTGGTTCCATTCCCTCCACAAACAAGTTTTGTTCCTGAAACCATTTGTTTGTCTTATTTAAGTAAGATGCTTGTTCATGCTTTTATTTTCGTACAGTTCAGGGATTGCCAATCCAATTGATTTAGTGGGCCGCATATAAAATTATATATTCCCATGTAGGAATTTTTAGAAGTGAAAAATTGAAAAATAATGATATATAATTATTTTGTTTACTATCATTTTTACATGTAAGCATAGATAATATTATAATGACACTAAAAGCACATTGTGAGGAAATATATAGAACCAACAAAATTTTTCGCTTGAAAATGAGTCAGATCTGCTATCAACAATGAACTGTGCGTATCTAGAGATGTTAACTGCGTCACTGAGGTCACTTAAAGAGTGAAACATAGAACATCATATATTAGGTGTTCCAAGTTGCGCGCTTATCATGAGTTAACAGAATATAATTTAATTTTGTATTAATACTCTAACTCTAAACTCATTAATCAAACAGACAATATCAGTCATATATTCGCAAGAATGATATTTTAAAACTAAATTAATTTTTTTCTCATAATTTCGACTGTTGAATATATGGATGCACTAATAATGTTTTTTTAAATACATTTGTTTTTACTACTTTGGCCATTATAATATATTATTATAAAATAATATACTTTTCAAAAGTGTATGAATCTGAAGGGCCAGAAAAAAATGTGCGAGCTGGGCCGCGAATTGGCCACCACTAGTCTAGTAAATAAGTTACTATTTCATGAAGGGTTAAAACAAACAAACTTTAGTTCTCTGGAATATCTCCATATATGTTGTAGTAACAACAATTTCAAGACTAAAAGTAATATTACATTTTACAACCATTACAAATCCCTTTAAAGGATGTTATAAAACATCAATTAATTAAGTATGACAATATTAAAAATAATTAGCTTTTCTAAATTCATGTAGTATTTGTTTTCAATATAGTATTTGTTAATATAAATGTAAATTTAAATATAAATATGCATGTAAAGGATATGGAACAGTTGTCCGAAATATTATCCAAAAATATACATATAAAAAAAGATTAGAAGGGTTTCTTTCCTCGAAAGTAAATAAGTTCGAAAATATTATAGTTTTTGCTACGAAGTAATGAAATCTTCGTAGCAAAGTATCATTTGAGGTTAGGAAATCTTTTTATTCTTTATATCCTTATTATAAAGTACTGGAAATACATTCGTCTAACCTTTCACCATAGAAAAAAGTAAAAATTAGTTTATATTTTTTACTGAATACCTGCAATGTTTGGAAACCCATTGAAATTTGATTGGAATTTGATTATTAGCTGCTAAACGAAAATGTTCGAAAAAATAAACTTTAAAATAACATTACTACTGAGCAATGAGTTGAATTGGTTGTTTGGCAATACTATAATATTTTAACTCATAGAATACACAAGAATTTTAAACGACTTATAAGAAAAGTATCCCACAAAGATTTTTATAAATGTTCTTTGTTAAAACTTTCCATCAAAATAAGTATCATCCTGTAACATCAGGGGCCATAAAAAAATATTTGGAGTCTCACAAAAAGATCTGGATGATGGCCTGTGCAAAACATTTTAGTTTGTATCTTGGGTTCTTCTAATCAGGATAGGAAAAAAAAGTCGAAATATAAATAAATAAGCCATCAAAATATTCAAGTACTTAGTATGATAACAATAGGAGATATATGTCTGCATTCTAAAATACAATTTATTCCTATTTTTTCTTATGAATCGCTGTGTTAAATATTTATTTTCTATTCTTATGTATTTTAGGCATAGACAAAATTCAGCTGTTATTGTTTTTAAGTTTGATTTCCTACCTTCAAACATACTTTTCCACGTAGATCTTTATTACGGATATACTCTGAAGTTTATTTTTTCCGAATATTTACGTCCAGCAGCTAATTAATTACTAATCCAATTTCAATGGGTTTCCAAATATTTCTGGCATTCAAATAAAAAATATAAATAAACCAATTTTTACTTCTTTTATGGTGAAAGGTTTTACGAATGTATGTTCAGTCTGTTATAATACGATTTTTTTGATAGGGAAAACTCTAAATTACAAAATCTTTCTATTGATTTCTATTTGTCCCACTTCTAAATTTATAGATGTACAATTCAAAAATTGTTTATGTAATTAGAATAACAGTAATCTTTTATTAAATTTAGCATCTTATATAAATAAAACTTACTTATTTGAGTGAGATATTTTTGTTTGAAACCAGTACTTACCTAAAAAAGAAAAAAAACAACACAAATTAGCCAAAAGAAAAACAATATTAAAAATTAGAAAAAAAATTTATATTAATATTATATCATATTACATATTTTTCTTTCATTATACTGATTTGAATTCCAACTTTAGATCTATTCATTGATATGCACACAATAAAATTATAAAATATGCTTATGTAAATATTTACATATTACATAAATTACAATAATAAAAGAATACTTAAAATAGAATCAGGTTTTAACGGCATTGGACACGACTTATAACTCATATTAAAATAGATCTTCTTATTTATGCGATTTTCGTATTCTTCAAGGACTTTCTATGCTAAATATTATTTCTTATAAAATGTTTGGCTCTTTAACGGTACAACATAAGTCGATGTTACTAATTTTATATTTGGAAATACCTTCGAATTCCTCTCGTATTCAATCCTTACAATCTAAAGTCATTCGTAAAATCCTCAATGTTCCTTACTTAGTCACAAATAAAATCATACATAAAGACCTTAATGTTCCCTATGTAACCGATCTAGCCCGAACCAGATATCACTCCTTCCATTATAAACTCCCTAACCACTCATCTCCTAGTTTCTAACCTTGCATCCTCTTCCATTTCTGACATTCCTCCGAGGCGCCTGAAAAGAAGATGGCCACGAGACCAACTAATGTAAAATGTCATTAAAGTGCTACCAATGGGTAGTTGCTCTACACGCCTGTAACACTCCATTTTAACTAAGACCATATTTACTAAATGTAATATACAGTTTCAATAAAGTTATTAAAAAAAAAAAAAATATTTGGAAATGTATTTTCAAAATTTGGCATTTAAGTCCTGTTATACTATTTTAATGATGATATGACCAAGTCGAAATTCAAGACCATTAATTTTACATTTGTATACGGAATTTTTTTTTAAATCGTTAGATCCATTTTTGAGAAAATCGAAAATAAATGTAAAAAATCGATTCCATAAAGTGGCACATCCGTTTTACAATAAAATACTCATATTATATATCCTATTTGAAATATATTTTGCAGAATGCTCTTAGTACTTCGCAATTCTATCTCGAAGTAATATCGATATCGAAATAATAAACAGAAGAAGAAAGAAAGAAGGCCATCTGTCCTGAAGATGACCAACTAACATGCAACCAAGGATGACCATCAACTTATCACTCGTGCATGACGGACCCAACCTCGCTGAGATAGGTTCAAGTTTACAAACTAATTATCTTAGACAACAACCAAGTATAGGCTTGTGAAAGCTTTCCTCAATTGGCCTTGTAAAATCAGTACATATAGAAATGCAATTTGCAATGCACTCACTGCTTCTATCAATTATTTTTATTAATTATATTACATATTCCTTACTTGTTCATATTGTAATTTATTAAAAAAATTGTTATTTATATTTAATATTTTAATTTTATTCCATTCATGTTAAAGAGGGGAAAGATGCATTGGGTAAGGAGAGAAAATATGAAAAAAATAGGATAAAATAAAGTATGGGAAGAAGAAAAATAAATAAAAGTACCAAAGTGATTTTAAAAAAATGGTATACTTCTATTATATATTATCTACTCGATTATGCCTATTTTTTGTAAGTTTTAAAAAATTGTCTTACTAGATTTAAGTAAGTTTGCTGCTTATTTTGCAACTTAATGCAGTTGGGGAAGCACAACTTTTATTAATAAAGTTTTTATTTCTTTGGATTCGCAAAACCCCATGTTAAGTTTTTTTTTCTCTAAACACTGCCCCACTAGTTATTAGTAAATATTACTGAGGCTAAACAAGACCGTCTCTTATGATGAGAGTTCGAGTACACAGCGGGAAGAGAAGCTTATGAAGTTGTTTTTATTTTTAATATTATGATTTTGAGAAATGGTTAAATCGTCATTGTCATACATTGAACAATACTCGTTATAAGTGAGTGTTTTAAAGGTAAGATCAATCAATATATGATCAAATCAATCGATATATGGGGGTGGGATATTACTTTTTTAGAATGTAATAAATGTAAGAAAAACCTTTAAGTAATGCCAAAAAGTGATGTAAAAAAAACCGAAGATCATTAATAACTAAGGAATTATAGAGTGCAATTAAATCTTAAATAATTTTTTTAATGAAAATGTTTTAAGTAACTCAACAAATTTTTGAATATCTGTAATTTATAATTTTATCACCACAAATAATTTTAGAGAATTAAATTAAATAAAAAATGATTAATTGTGGTACTAATTACTATAGATATTATCTATCAGCTCTTTTTCAATCGAATATTTAAGTTTATAATTTAAAAAAAATTCCTTTATGGGTAAGTATATGTGAAAAATTATTATGTTTTTTATATGATCGTGGAAAATTATTTTTTATAAGATTAAACTAAATTTAAAAAAAATACTGCATATTTTTATCCTTTTTTTGATCAGATATTCAAGTTTGAATATCCCCCAAACAATGTCATTATTTATAAGATTGTCGTTTATGGAGAACTAATCTTATAAGATTAAATTCATTTTAAAAAATATTCTGGTACAAATAATTGTATATACTATGAACTTACTCTTTTGTCGGATATTTATTGTTAAATATTATTTTTTAAAAAAAGAGTTTATATAAAGAGGTACTTTTTATCAAAAATCGATCGTCAATCGATTTTATCGAGAAGGTTGCTGTTATACTCCTGCCATATACCCAACTAAAAATGGTACTTTAATTTTTTACATCATCAAATATTTTTTTGAGCTACACACACACCATTCATTCATACATGGTTGTTTGGACTCAGGGGAAGTCAAAACATATATTTTCGTTGAAAAGTGGAATTCGTAATGTTTTACAATTACAATACTTCCTCCTTACTATATCTCATAAGTAGGTAACGGAAGTGAAAAATTGTTATTATTTATATGACCGTGGATCATCGAAAATTAATTTTATAAGATAAAGTTAAATTAAAAAAATATTCTAGTGCAAATTACAAGCTCTTCTTTTAATTATCATTAAAAAAAAAAGTTATCATTATTTATAAGATCGCGGATCATAACTCTAATCAAGTAATAAAGATTAATATCAATTACTGAAGAGATTATTACGATGGTTAATTAAGTAATTATATGATGAAGCGATTCAATCTCGATTATGTGTAATTATATCCATATAAAGATAATGAAATTCTTTGGAATGATGCGAATTTACGGACGCTATGTAATTTATTCCTTTTCTTTTCTTTTTTTTTTATGGCTAATATTTTGTACAGCTTGTTTACATTTAGTGATATCTGCGCCTCGTAAATTATTGTTATACCTTATCGAACGATCATTCGATCGATCCTGGAGGAACAACCTTTACCACTGAAAGGTCAATATTGGGATTGCCTTTCCCCGCTACCGGTTGCTTCGACCATTTCTGCATCCTATTTCTCAAACCAGTAGGTCTTCGATCTCCCTGTCAACGATTGTAGATCATTGCGCTCGAGTAGATTTATCGCTGTGATCGAGGTGAAAAAAAAAGATTTGATTGGTACTATGGTTATCGCATTCAGGATTTGTAGAATTCATATTTAGTCCATTATATTTAAAAGTATCCTGCAGCCGTACGTACCATCAGAATTGACATTGAAATGTTAATTCAATACTTTAGTATTTTAGGGGCGCTTGAAATTCGATCATGTTGTTAATCATAACGCCCAGTCTAAAAAAATAACTAAAATTGTTTTTAAAAAAGCACTTGGTGAAAGCACAGATATGTAAAAATAAAGTAAACAATCGATTTGGAAAATGTTGTAATTCCTAACAAATATGGTCGTCTTTGCCTTCCTCCTCAGAGTTGAAAAAACCATGATTTAAATATTCCTTCCATCATGAGCCACCATTGGACTATGTTCAGTTTAAAATTCTTATAAAACAATTAACAATAATTAAACTAGTCTAATTCCCCACTTAAATAACATCGATTTTCCGAGATTAGGATCATCAGCGTTGTTAAAATAATAGCTGATGCTCACTTCCTTCTCATTATGTAGAGCGCACAACCGACAAAATTTCCAAAAACATTTTTCTACCAAACCGAGTGATATATTTAGAATGTAATCGTTAAGTAGGAAAAATATAAAATTCATTATCTTAGAGAGGCAAATTCTCAGGAACTAACCGATGCTAATGCTAGTTCCTCTTTTTGTAAATGTCAAACAAATATAAGTTTTATATTTAAGCATTTATATAAATATATATAGCATCTTCTTTGATACTAAATTGAATATTTGCAATTAGAAAACATGCGTTGTTCATACAATTGGATATGACCAAGATATTGGATTTGATATTTTCCTATACTACAGTGAAATATTAAAAGTGGAAACAAAATGTTATCCACAGAATCTAGCTGCAACAGAACCGTTAGTGGAAAGACATGCATACATGACAACGTATAGTAAAGCCATGCTTAACTAATAAACTAAAATATCAAGTTGGAAAATGATTCAATTAACAAAATATATGCAATAATAACAAAATATGAGCTATGATTGATATCTCAATGCTATATAAATGTAGAATAAATTCATTAAAAGAGCCGCTATTATTAATTTCATGTGACTAGAAGATTTTAAATGTTAATTAGTAAGGTGTAGCGAGAATCAATCTTCCTTCTTTAGTTATTTCTGTTATAAAAATCAATCATAAGTCCACCGCCAGTGCATCTTTAGGTACACAGAAAATTAACATAACAGCTAAAGTATAATAAATATAATAAAATAATTCTTTATAACAGTTACCTTCTAATCAAATTATTGTATTACAGTCTCACTATTTTATGAGTTATATTATTTGGATTTCTTCTAGGTTTAGTATTTACAAGGGAAACACCGAATTTAATGAAACATTTTTTGGTCATACTAATACAAAGTTATTAGAATTATTAGTGTTACCAATGGGTACTTTCTCTACACGTCTGTGTCACTCCATAATACTATAACATCAGATGTACTAAATGTATAATTATGTACAGTTGTAAATTCAGATAAAGAAAATAAATAAATTATTATAATTAGAATTAGGATACGTGTTCAATATTTTATATTTTCTTTGTCAAAGTTTGCTCTGTATGGTTTTATTCATTTTAATGTAAAAATAATTTTATTTTGTGTTAAATAAAGAAAAAAAATTATATTATTAAATGAGTTAAAAAAAAGAAACAAAAAACACATTTAGTGAAGTACCAAAAAATAAAAAAATGCTTTTAGGAAACCAGAAGACAGGCCAGTTTTCATTGTCTTTTAAAACTTTTTAAGAATTGTTAATGTAATCGAAGGTGAAAAATATACTTGATTACTGGGAAGATATACCGATACTTGAATGCACAATAGTTTTAATTCCATTTTTCTAAGTTTTAGGACTTAGTTATTTTTAGACAGACATTACAACGCTAACTTCGTTAATGAAAAGAATTCAAAAGAAAAATATATTTTATAAGGAATATGATTTTAGTTTTTATTAATTGGATGGCTAACATTATAAGAAATAAAACTGTTGAAATATCGAGCATTTGCCTTAATATGTTGTCTGAATCCATAACGGAGGATATCTATTTTAATAATAGTACAGTATAAGAAGAAAACTTCATTATTAATATATACCATATCTTAGTTGTTAGGATGTAGTCTTGAAAATGGTAACGGAACTTGTGTGGTTTCCTGCAGCATTTGTCACATAAGACTATTCCTCCCACGAGATGGCATCACATGGGAATCCGTGGCTGTAAAAGAATAATACCAGAAACTTGCTAACGAACGGTTGCATTTAAAGCTTCTAAAAATTAAAAGGGAGTGAAAGTTTTCCCATGGAGCGTTGCAACAGCTTCCTATTCCTCGGAACTCCTTCCAGTGGCTGATGAATATTTATCGCTATTCCTTATGCTACATTACTAGATCGTCCAATCACTAATCAATACTCCTCGAATCTCCCTTTTGCCGACAATAACAACAAGCGCTTAAATCAACGCGAGGTGTCAATTGCGCCGAAGCGTTTTAATTAGAATTAATTTACATATTTTTTCATGTAAGGGCTGGCTGGTTATTGATGAAAAATGCCCCCTCGATTATGGGGCAGCTCGAATACTCCTCTCTTAATCGCGTTGCATTATTGATCATTTTACAGCAATTATTTAAATATCTACCTCATTTTATGTCAATTATGAGGTTGGTTATTTTAGGCGTTAATTGTGCGATTTTTAACTTTTTTTTTTATTTATGTAAATTTCCCTAATCACCGTTTCAGTTTATCCTCGCTGTTAGCGATATTATTTTAATTGCACTTATCTTTATTTATGAAGGTAATTCCATTATCAAATTTTCCTCTGATTATCAGTTCTAAATGCAGATCTATGATAAAATGTATTTACAACTCCAAGTTTATTATAGCAAAATGTATTATTTGGTGATGTCTAATCGCGTATTATCAATCTAGAAAAATAATGAGATATTCTGATGGTGCCTGAAATTCGAACCACTAAAAGGTATTCTTGAACGACTCTATTTATTTACCTAATGGTATGAATGAATGAATAATACATCGTTCAGTAATAACAAATATCTATCCAAGGATGTAGATAAAGTTTTTACCTTTAAACAAAAAAAAATTGGAAAACGTATCACACAGCATTCAGTTAACACTTTATTTTGGTTTGAAGTTAATTCCTGTCCGTTCCAGCTTATGTTTTCTCAATGAAAAAAATAATTAAATAAAATAACGAAAATACAGTGGATTATCGCATTTACTTCACACCGTTTTGTCTTCTATTTCTAAATATTCAACCACTCTAAAGATAATCGTGTTTTTTTTTTTTTTTTGGCCAATTAGGGTTCCACGAATTTTTTTAGCTCAAGAATAGTCCCGCGACGTTTGGTTGCACTGAACTACCACGTCCTTTGCCGATATTTACGTTTCCTCTCATGTCGACCGTTCTTTATTTTATTTCTTTTTCAAATAAAAATAATTTAAACTGATAATAACTGACAAATCCGACTTCTGCCATATTTGATCCAGAGCGTGCCATGTGGAGATCCAGAATCCACCCGAGTTGGAGAGTCTTTAATAGATCAACTACGATCCAACCTTTGCTGACGAGATCGATATGAGTGTGGGGAAAGGAGGGTTCTTTTGGAGTGACGAAGGACGCCTTGAACTACAAAAGAAAAGTGCAAGAATGGGACGAATCAATTCAGTAGTGAACGGATCGAAGAAAAAATACATACATGCCAACCCGCACAAATGGGTGCTGTACATGATGGGTAAGAGGTGGATGACGCTTGGTCAATTCTTGATATTCGCAACTGGAAAGCAGCAGCGCAGTTGAGGGATGACTGGTGGTCGAAGTTGCAGGTGGCCTTGCTCGCTCACAAGGAATGGCGCTAATTAAGAAGAAGGAGTAAAAAGACTTTGTGTAAGGGGTAAGCTTAGAGGTTGAAGAGTAAAAACTATTATTCGATCGAGATTTATCAATTTTATACCACAACTCACTGTGTAGTAAATTATAAAGTATAAATTGTGACTTAACACAATTTACCTCTGAGTTGTTGATTTTTCTTTATTAATGCTGTATAAATCGATTTTTTCATTCATTTATTTTAATTTATACGAATCTAATGCTAATTTTCGCCTCTCCTAGCCGCTATGTACTAGATGCTATTAGCTCGTAAGGGGGACTTGGGTAATAAATATACCCCGCATATATTTAATGATGGAAGTTAGGGGCGTTAAAGAGTCCAGAAATGAGATCTTAATACAACTAACTATCGTAGCCTGGGGGATTTAGCAGTCATTTCCTAGGAGCAATTAGAATATAAAACGACTGCGACTAGCCACTCTTCAATTAGGGTAGCGAATCGGGACCAGTCACGCAGGAAGTATTCTATCAGCTTTAAAGAAAGACGTAATGATCAGGATCATAAGTGTGCAATATAGTACCCCAATAGCAGCCGAAGTATCTCGCATAAGCCCTAAAAATACTACCTGAATATTTTATAGTACTGGAGTGAAAGTCAAAAGCTATTTAAAAAAAAAAAAAATAAGAAAAGTCATTTCTATGTGATTTCTTGCTTTTAG
Organism: Halyomorpha halys; assembly: GCF_000696795.3. NCBI lineage: Eukaryota > Metazoa > Arthropoda > Insecta > Hemiptera > Pentatomidae > Halyomorpha > Halyomorpha halys. The sequence goes on along the minus strand of NW_027112088.1, from coordinate 1,892,345 downwards.
TTATTTATTTTTAATAATGGGAATATATGAGAAAAGCTTTCTCTACTAACCTACTACAAGCGAAGGTAATGCAATAGTATTAGCGATTTCAAAAGAAAATTTCATAAATTATTGTGTTTAGTAAATCCAACCTTTTAAGTTGAACAAATATTCCATAAATTTTAGAGGTTTATAACAACATTAAATTGAATCAAACTGTAAGATTGCATGAGATAATAAGTATAATTTCACTGAAAGACAGGATAAAAAATTTAATTATTTTACATCGACAAACACAATTTATACATTGATGGATAATTTATCTACAAATCTTAAATATTGTTATTGATGCTAAAATATTGTAGCATATTTTTGTTTATTACAAAAATCATATTGCATCACTATATTGCAACTTTAAAAATTCCCCATTTTTTTCAAAAGATAATGCCCAGTTTTAAGCTGAAAGCTATTTTTGAACCCTTAAATATCTTTATTGAAATTTATATTATATATTATATAATACATTCAATAAATTTGATCTTAGTTAAAATGGAGTGTTACGGAGGCGTGTAGAGAAACTTCCCATTGGAAGCACTCTAATGATGAGTTTAGTAGTTAGTTAGTTCGTAGGCGTTTTTATTAATAATTTCATTTAATCATAATGTATTCATTATTATCGGAACGTCTAACGTAGCCTTTTCTTTCTGATATGTTATTTTAAAGTAGAAAAGAATTAATATTTGTGAAGGATTAAACCAATTATTTACATTTTTTAAAATTGAAAACATTTTTAAAATTTCATACATAAAAGCACTATGAAAAAGAAGTGCATACTGGTATGTTCAATACACCATATACTCCTAGTTCTGAATCATACTTCAAACACGCCTAATAACTATAATAAAGATTTGTGAAAATTCGATTTGAAATAGGGATTTCTGTCAACAAAAAGAAACCTTGTTAAAATGCTTAGTCAGTATGTGGCTTTGGAAAGATGCTTTTAGTTTCCAAAAATACGAAATTTCTGGAAATTAGTTAAAAAATGAGCTGCGGAATAATGACTAACTATCACGAAAATATTTTCACTAATATATTTTTATTTTTATTACTTAAATAAATAAATCTTTGTTCCTGTTGGTAATCCGATTTTTCTTCTAATCCCAACCACCTTCAATTATAAATTTAATTAGTTCGGATTAATGAGAATCTACTCTACTTAATTCATTTCATAATCCTTTGGTATGAAAAGTGTAAAAAACAAATTGGAGTTTTGGGATATGCAAAACTTCAGAGGAAGTTGCATAAAGTTTTTAGTAAGGTACATCTGTTAAAATTAGTCTGCAGCAAGTTTATTCGATATTTAAAGTTAATGTAATCAGTAATAAATTCAATAACTATTTATTTTCTTCTTTATTGAAAATTCAAATTTGGAAGAGAACAGAACGACCACGCATACACACACTGGCATTCTGCATTTTATTTTTCCTACCAGTGCTTTTCATTATTTCATTACTTATCTTTGTGTTCTTTTGTTTAACATGTATACCTATTAATTTTTTTTTTTACTTCAAAGTTAATTGTCTTAATTGTATAGTAAGGATCGGCTGGTCCTGACCAAGTAATGAACTGCAAGGAAAAAAACCCACAAATGATTTAGAAGTCGGAGATGTTGGCCAAAACGTACACATAGTCCCCTCACATCTTTTATGATGGTCAAGGAAGACTGGACATCACTCATTTCTTCCCAAAATGGCTTAAGTTTCTCTTGTGGATTCTCGCCGGGAAGAACAAAAAATAATTAATTGTATTAATATAACTCATGCTTAGTTACGCGTTGAACATTTAGGCTTTTTTTATCTTCCTTATTTAAACATTCATAAAAAAAAATAATACATTATAGATTCCAGCAAGGTTATATTACGAGAAATAATTAATTAATATTTTGGTTCTTAAACTTAAATTGAAATTAAAATTTAGGTTATAATCAGTAATGGATTAAATAATTTTTAGTGAGGGGTAAAAAACTTCCGAAAAAATCAATTTGCTTGATTGGTGAACATGGAGACTTTAACGCCGCATTGAAGTCTACGAATACCGGTAGCCACTGGTAGATCTTATCCAGCGCCCATTAACCGAGCCAACCGTGCCTCCGAAGATCTCTCGCATACACAGACCTTTATAACTCCCAACGACACGAATATCGCTTCAAGCTCTTAACTTTGGATCTTCATTTGATATTCAGGTCCGATAAGGATAGTATATCAACTTCGGCATCTCTAAAGAACATCAGTATAAAAAAGATCTTAAAATAAATTGAAAACGGTAGCTGACATGTTACTACGGACATTAACATACAATAAATGCTCATAAATTGAAAAACCTTCAATAATTAATCATTCTTAAGTACTGTTATTCGATATTTTTACAAATTAATTATATATTTTAATTCGATAATCCTGAATAATAAACAATTTCTTACAAAAAGAAAATTGAATATTTTTTTAACTTCTTATTAGTAAAACACCATCTGCAGTAGTAATATACTTTTAAAATGCTTATTTCAAAACAGAACTTTTTTTATTCCATTATGCTTTTTATTCTATTTTAGGAGTTTAAATTAGGCATATCATATCATTCACTTCATTTTTTATACTGGATGATCGATAAGATTGACAGTGTAATAATAAATGGGTTCGGTCAAATAAAAACTTAATAGTGATTAATTTGAAAATAATTAATTATTATTAAAAAATTGAGTTTTTATTTGACCGATTAATTGATTTTGCCACTTTTCATTTGCTAGTGTGGACAAAATGGGACGAAATACCCCTTTTGTTCATCGTGGACAAAATTAAATCCACCCTCTCTATAAATGGTTTTCAAATTGTACTACATGTATGGAACCAATTCCGGGAATCACATCCATAAAAATATTTCAATATAAGATCATTACACAATATCTAATATAACTGATTATGATTTAATAACACCTGATGAATAAGCGTGGGTCGAAGCAGATATAAGAAAATGCCGGTCCAGATTTACACCAATTTACCAACAATCACGATCATGTCCTAGGATAATGGCACACGACTTTGTCATAAAGTCCTACGTGTTGAAACCGTGCAAAATATCTATATATGCATCTGTGTAATTTCCATTCGCTCAGCCATCTAAGGCATTTTAAATGTACGTTTAATGAGTTCATTGTACGCAAGATATCTATCTAAATTGTACCAATAGTGAATATTTTAAAAGTTGTCGTACATTCCTGATCATCCGTGGAAATGAGTGTAGTGATTGGAAATACACTTTAAAAACTTTATCGGACTTTGTTACATTCATTCATAAAATTATTTAGTGGTATATTTGTGTTTTTTAAAAACTTTTAATTTAATCACATTTTGTTAAGAACATAATCATCTATAGGAAGTACGAAGTACCCGTGAGTCATGAACTCATCACAAAATTGTCTTAATGATCAATCAATTTTCAATAAATGTTTTTATGATAAGTTAGTGATACAAAGAATTTCAATCTTTTGTGACCTCTGAGGTAGAAAACCTGAATTTGCTTTACCCAGAGGTAAAGATATCTACCATTACAATTGGTATAGAACAGTAATAGGCAAACATAAGAAGCGAACGAAATTATTATTAAAATTATTAGAGCCATAGTTATTCTTTCAAAAATAATTTTCTAAATATGTGTTATTAAACTTTTGTTAACACATTTATGTCGAACCAAAGATATTAGTTACCATCTTTAATCAAATAGGGGCTCCAGAAACATTAACTTAAAATAGAAATTGGGCCTTTGAAATTCTTTTCTTAACAGTATTAATTGACATACACTATACTTGTATATAGTTTCATATTAAAATGTGTGAGCTTGTTTTTATTATTTCTTTATCAACATGGTTATTGCAACTGTTGGTTGGTGTTTTTTTTTCAACAGTTGATAATGAGGTTCTTAGGAAAAATACACCACAACTATTTGTAATATTATAAATATAACCACAAATAGTAATAGTGATCAATTAAAAAAAATAAATACAATAATCCAGAGAAAAAAAAGAAGCGAAAAGTAATGATATTTATGGAATTAATTAAAAAACAAATTGACTTTTACCAAAAAAATAATTTGAGAAAAAGAAAGAGAAGAAAAAAATTAAAATAACGATAATAATAAAAATAAATAAAACATTTATTACAGATTGTCTTGGATCAGTCTGGACTTCGCGATGGGGTTTTCCACTGTACCTTTTGGTATATTGGAGTTATTTTTTTTTATGGATTCATTAATCGATTTCACCTTTGATTAGGTTAAAATGTTTTTTCTTTAATTTTTTTTGTTAAAATTCATATATTAAGTAACTAATATTAAAAAAATCAATTTAGCCCTAACAAGAGGTGTTTGTTTTTTTATTTTAAAAAATTGTTAATTACTTCTTCTAAGTCTATTTATTTAAATATATCAGATTTTAATAAGATCATGGTAAAAATTTCTCAATCTTTTTTTTAATCAATTGTGTACTTTTCAGTTTCAGTTCTTGATTCGTTTCAGTTGACTGATCGCTGGAAACTTTATCATGGAATAAAGATGCCACTGTACCAAATACAAACTTCATTTACTCGTTTGAATCTGACAATTTCTTTCAATAATTGAAGATGATTTCTTTATCTTTAATCTACCTTTAGTGAACTGTTGATTGCAGTTAGGTTGCTATCAGAAAGTAAAGTGATTTTTTCTCTTTGAAGATTCCCAATCACAAGAACTTATTCTTCAATAGCTAGTGATATTTTAATTAGTATACTATTAATCATGGTTCTATTAGTAGTTTAAATTAATAAAAAAAATAAAAGTGAAGATTTATTATTGATTACTGATACAGTTAAAAATGCCAATCATATAAACAGAAAACTAAGAATTTTAATACGACAATTGTTTTATGGCAATACACTTGGGTAATAAAATAATCATGTGTTATGTAAACCATATATTTCTTTAATTCAGACTAAACTTTTTGAGATAGTATCCCTTTTTATACTGTTCTCCTTGAGGTAAAAGAATATTTAAAGATCGAATAATTTCTAAACAAAAAAAAAAAGTGTAAAATCCATTTTCTGAGCTAATCGTGGTACACGAACTTGACCTTATCCAAGAGCATTTTAGGTTCTTTAGCATTCTCATTTACATAAAAGCGAATCGCTCCGCATTATCAGGTCATTAATGAACTGTTATGAGGATAAAGTAAGTTAATGACCGAGTCCTTGGTTCGAGCAATTTCAGTTCCCGATACAGTTCTCCTATAAGAGATGGTTCACCTTTAAGAGTCACGACCTGCCCGGGGTATTCTACTAACCTCACCACCTCCCCACTGTTATTACCCTCTACTAAAACTCTTCTACAACGGTTCATCATATCTTTGATTCCTTTTGTCGGGTCATCTGCTAAACGAAAAGGATTGCTGCATCTGTGATTAATAGTACGATCGACAATAAATTCGCTCACACTAATGATCTTTTGTTCGCGTTAGTGTTACATCTTTGATTGGGTCAGTAGAATAATAAATTAAAATACAATCACATTAAACTAGATTATTTTTAAGTTGTAGCAGTGTTTATCACAATGATTTTTTTTAATTATAAATTTTATGTTTTCACTTTACAATTCAAAACAGTTTGTTTGCAATTTGAATTATTTTTTCCAAAAGATATCCTTTTATATCACCTGTTTATCATTTCTTAAACAGCCAAACAACGTTTCTGGTAGTTTTCTCACTATCCAGTTCATTGTTTTATTAAAATCACACTTTAAAAAAAATATACATTGATTACAAATAAATAAATTAAAATTAGTTATAAATTATTTAAATATAATTTACTTAAATAACAACGTGTTTAAAAGACAGCTAGTTTTACAATTATATATCAATTTAAATTTTTTTTTTGTTTTAGGCCAAATAAAATGTTACGTTAAGTAAGGTAAGCAAAAAAAAAAAAGAAAATTAGTTTTAAATTGTTGGCATATCAAAAAAACAAAAAATTAATAAGTTATAATAATTTGTAAATTGATATACTGGGTGTTTGAAGATTATGTGTCCAATCTGAAAATATGAATTAAGGGTCTGAAAACAAAAAAATAACTCCCTATGAAGCTATTTCTGTATACGCTTTTGGAAGGTATCCATGCCAGAATATTATCATCGTAATGAATTATTCAGATTATAATAAATAAAATTATATGTATCCCAACTACTTTGTTACTGAAAAGTTAACTTTAACATGAATATTAACTGTTGGTCGAAGTGAATTCCTTGAATATTAAAAGAAGCTAGGAAGCTTTCTTTCACAGCAGCGGTGTCCGAACGGATTTTAGTTTTAATTATCTTTATATTTAACATGTGTCTTTATATCTTTTATATATTCTTCATAAATTCTTCTTCTTCATAGGCTTTTTGTTTAATGTCCATTCCCCAAACAGAAAAAATTAGCGGTGTCAGATCTGATGTCGTTCGGCCACTGCTGCTGTGGAAGTAAGATGCCGACCCGACTTAATGGTCACGGTAATCACTTTGAATAACATTTATTTTGGATGTTATTATTTACATTTCATTACTAAAGCAGTTGGAACATATATACATTTATTTATAATAACCTAAATTATTCATAACAATGGAATTCTTTAGACGTGAATTACTGGTAAACAAATCGTTAACGGACATATTTTCACAGGAAATGTTTTTCTAGTTTTGAGATCTTTAATTCATATTTTCAGTTTAGGCACTTCACCCAGAATAATTATAAAACTAGCTGTCTAAATTGTATTTTATAGTTAATTGTAGCTTATCTTTTTGAAATTCAATGTATTCTATTGGTTAAAGTTTAACTTTTTATTTTGCATTATTTTGTATTTTAGTAGAGTAATGCACTGCATGGTGTATGGAGAGCATACTGACTGAAACGTTGACCTGATGTTGAAATAAATTAAAAGAAACAATAAAAGGGTCATATCTAGAAAATGAAAAAAAAAAAAAATTTTTTTATGTTTTTGAGATTTATAAGAGATTGCTTTTTAAGGTGTTTGACCTGATAAACCTAAAAAAATCAAAAATAAGAAATAAAATTAACAGAAAAAAAAAATCAGAGTACTCTTGAAGAATCTGAATGAATGAAGCCGTAACTTTCGAAACTAATATTTTCACAATAATAATTGTCATCTAAGATTTTAAACTTGGAGTGGAATGGGAAGTAGAGGTGACGAGACAAAAGAATTATTTCATTTTATGTGAAAGTGTTGCTTTGAACCTAAAAATAATGTGGGATATTTCGTCTTCACACATATCAATTCAATAGAAAAAATATATGTACAATGAACAGAAGGAAAGAAATTTTACAACAAGAATGAATACGCTAAAACAAGCAATATGTTATAAATAATATTTAAGGAATCCACGGAAAGAATTATTGTTGTCCCCTTTGCAATTTCAATTTACACCTTTTTTTCATAATTTTTTTTATGATCATTTCGATTACCTGTATTTTCAGAGTTTAAAATATTTTTTTCAAAACCATCAAATTGTAAACTTTTAAAATATAATTAATGTTTCATAATTATGTAAAATATTAAACTTAAATTTTATCCGTTTAGTGTTTTTGTGGATAAATGATTTACAAGCTGTGCGTATAAAAACCTCTTAAGTGCAACTTAAAAAAAAAAAAAAAGGAACTAAAACAGTACAACTATACACTCAACAATATTTTGTCTCCTACCCATTTTATATGCGACTTGATTTAGCTTGTTTTGTGCCTAATCAATTTTGTATAGTGTTAAACTTATGAAATGAAACTACAACACCAACATAATAAATTATGTTAATTATTTATCCGTTGGCTATAATTATTTATTCCTTCTATGTCTATCTTTTGGACAATGTTTCAGAGTGTGTCCGTTATCTAGTCCAACTTTATTGTTTGTTATCTTATATCCTCCGTTCTTAAGGGATTTGTCCTGATGTATATTATTATATTATTAATAATCTAATATTGTCATAGATCCATCCACTTGTCATTAACTTATATATTGGGATATAGACACTCAGACCAACATGTAAGAAAATGACAAGCACGTGGATAGCCTACAAAAAAAATAGAAGTATTGATAATATAATATTTTATATTCTTAAGAAGGAAGGATATGTCAAGATATATACAGATATAGATATAAAATAATTAAATAGAGTGGATGATGAAAATTTTATCCGAAAAGTTGCCCTAAATATAGAAATAAAGGATATTAGAAATATTAACAGCATCTTTACTTGAAAATAAATTAAATTTAAACATTCTTTAACTGATTATCGTTATTTTAAGTTAATTAAATTTAAAACCTGCATAAGTGTTTTTAATTTTTTATCCGACTCTTGAATACACTTACAATAATTTTCAAGAAAGATAAAAAGCTACCAAAAACAACTTTCGTTAATTTTGTCAAACGTAAAACTGTATTTTCTTATCCTTGAAAAGCTTACAGACATTTTAAAACCTTCTTAGAGCTCTTTAATTAAAAAGGATCTTTATTTTTATATTTTACTAATTTTTGTGATATCGATTTCTGATTCCCTCGACGTTGGACTTTTTTTAAATATCAACATTCTGCTTATAGAAACCAGTTTCTATTATGTTAATAAAAACCCGTAGATTGAAAAAAAATTGGAAAAATTTCCTTACCGGTAGATTGTATCCTTTGAGGGAAGTTGTGATCTCGTGCGGCTGATCCCCTAGGTAGTGGAACCTGGGGCTGACCTGTACACCCTGTTCCTGACCGGACAGCGGAAGACTCCTCCTGAAGAACATGACAAAGGATCGGTGGTACAAGGAACACTGAGAGGAACCCAAACTCTGGTGGGGGCGTATGGTTCGCACGCCTTCTGTCCTAACTTCCTCCATGGTGGGAGAGTTAATTAATATATTATTGTAATGCCTCATACATATTTAATGAGGAGTGGTGGATGGCTAGTACTTGCGCAGATCCCTAACCTAGAGGTCCGCTAATATGCGTGTTTCCTATGCTCCGGTACTGTTATGGTAGATAACATCTTCAAGTTTCTTGAGGCGTGAACTTGTTGCGCCAAGGATTTAGCTTTGTAACTATAAATCATAAGTCTATATATAGGAGTTTGTGGATCTTCACAGATCTACAAAACAATATTGTCATTACTGATGTACGATTGTGAAGTATAGGGTGGAACTTCTAGTACAAAATGAAAAAAAATATGCAATAATTTCGGAAGAAGATCCTAAGAATCTCAGCAAATGAATCTTGGATTATAAGAAATAGTCAATTTCCTCTCAATACTTAGAATCAATAGATGAATTCATCAATATACGTTTTACAAAATTCCAGTCACTATAAGTTTCAGAGGCTTACAACGTAGGAAATCCATCTAATGGAAGACTGAAAGCCCATACCAACGCAAGACATCATATTATATCTTACATGCATTATTTTTTTTTTACTAATCCATTTTAATTATTTAAAATCATCCTAAAATAAAAACATTGTAAATAGTTAGAAGCGTCTTGTGCTCGAGAATTAACCTCCACAGTATCAATTTATAAAAGCAAATAAAATTGTTGTAAACACATAGAAGGACCACCATGGGGTTCCTGTTTCATAATAAATTACAATTAATCTTTTCGATTTAACTTTGTTTCTTTTTTTTTTCGGCAAAGACTCCCATTGGAGTCCTATATTACCTAACCATGGTTAGGGGTCAAAGTTTTTTATTTTGTGGGACCGCCACTCAATGAAAAGAGTCAACGTCCCAGGCCGGATTCGAACCGGCACCGCTAATACACATCAAATTGGGCAAGACTGTGCCTTAACCAGTGAGCTACAGGCGGCCCAAATCGATTTAACTTAATACAGTTACAATGACTTGTACAATAGTAACTTGTACTTTAATACTTTTTAACTTCTGTAATATCACTAATAGTCCTCCTTATTATGAAAAAAATAAGTATTAGTGTAATTAAAACGCTGTCTCTATACTTGTATTTTGAACTAATACTATTAGCTTTCATTATGAAACAGGGCCCTGGACGATCCGTAATAAAAAAATACAAATAAGAAATAAAATAGAAATTGTTTTAGTCGATCTGTACCTTAAGCTAAGGAACTGTGTGTTACGATAATGGACTAAACGGACAAGCATAACTACCTCGCTGACAGACACTGCTTTTCTTGAAATGTGGCACATCTGACAAAAATAATTATTTATTTTGTGTTTTAGGAATTCCATAGATCGTACAGTTTATTTGTAGCAATTGTAATAGCTTTGAGAGGGTCTGTGGGACACCTCAGTAAAGAAAGTAATGTCTTTGGAATACGTCTAATTAAAAAAAAAAACAATCAAAAATTTTTTGTCAGATGTGCTTCATTTCAAGAAAAGCAGCGATATTATATGCATGAGGTATTAAATTTCTAAGTTTGGGCCGCTATTTACTTAATGAGCTACTCAGTTATTCTAGAATCTCATTTTGACGTAAGTCAACATCATTTACCATAATCAAAATTCCTCACTTTCTTCTTATAAAACTTATTTTTTATTTTTAAAATATAGATAAAAAAATTATTGAGTAAAATTCATTATAAAATGACTAATTAGAGAACATTTTATTCTAAAAATATTAATTATAAAGCAGTAGCGGAATGATGGGAACTCCACTAATTTTTATTAACGAAATTCAAAAGCTACTCCAAGCTTATGTCATTTAGATAGAAAGTTTGTTAATCACTTCTTTTTTTTCGCCCCTGCTTCTGTATAGCAAAAAAATAAATACTACAAGATGAGATTTGCATAAGCAATATTTTTTTCCTTCCGCTAATGAGCACATTTATGACTCAAAATGGCTACTGTTGGAGAAGCGGTCGTTCCTGTGGGCAGATTTATTATTATTAATGAACATTTGTAGTATTAAATTATATAAGTAGCACTAAGCATCACATAAATATTACATTTTATATTATGCTTTAACGTTGTGAATTATAATAAGTTTTTTTCTTACAGAGTACATCTGCACCAATAAGCGAAAACTTCAAAGAGATTGAGAGGTATTTATAATTCATTTAAATTTATTAGTTATTTGTTATATATGAAAATCGCTGTATTTTATTTTAGTAGTTTAAAATATTTTTCTTTCGGTACACTGTAGAAGCAAACACATGTCATTTAAATAATTACGAATTTATATTTAGAATTAATTAAATTTTCGATTAAAAAAAAATGTACTGACCATGAAGTACTTAGGGCTGAGGAAATAGTAGAGTAGTATTATTATTGTCATTATAACACAATTAGTGACAGGTAATGGTTTTGGGATCTGTCAAAGTACACTTATTACCATGATAAATCCCAAAAACGGTAAGATGATATTGCTGAGAGAAATAAATTGTAGCTGAATGGATAAAAAACTAAAGCTATCCTCATCGGATTCCAGTCCTTCTTTATTCTTTATTATTCCCTACCTTATTATTTTTTACTACTCTTCAACAAGAATCTTATTTCATTCAAGAACTCTGTTTAAGACTTTGGAGTAATCTTCGATCATCACCTGCCTTAGAGGAATCATGTATACAAAATATTCCGAAAATCTATTTTTTTCTGAAGTAGTTGCCTATCACTATTTGCCTTCAAAAACCCATCAATTATTAGTCTTCTCTGTTATATTCTGAATTGTTATTTCGGTTATTTGGTATATGAGGGATTAAAACGTCGTGGTCCCAGAGTAAAGGTATTTTTTCATTTTTCTATTTATTTCTATTTTTT
>NW_027112088.1:1865311-1880447 GCF_000696795.3 Halyomorpha halys | reverse complement strand
CATTCAATTTTCATTACACACATAATTAATTAATATATCTGATTGAAATAAGTGCAGGGAAATTGTGACTCGTTCTGCTTATAATGTTTCAGAAAACATCCATATTTTTCAACCTGATGAATAATTCCTTAACGAAAGAATAATAAGTGTAATTATACAATTTTTCGATAATGCCTACGAACAAGAGGGCATTGTTATAAAAATGGCGAAGAGGAAAAGAGAAATGCTTTCAATTTTTTTTCTTTTATTGATTCGCATTACGAGAGAGCTGGCAAAGGGATATCAATATGATTTGAGTGCACTTCCTGTCACGTGTGTGCATTTTTATAACTCACAATTAAGATTCAAGACGATGGTCGTTTATTAACGGAACATTACACTCTTTTTTTTCTGTTTCTCATAAGGCCTATTACCGAAAGCAGGTCTTCGCCAGGGGCAGTAGAAAGTAGAAGCTAACTAATACTCAGCTCATTATAGGAAGGAGTTCGGTGCAGCAAAACGGGGCGGGGCACAGAGGGGTTCCATGAACCTTGCAAGGGAAAACAAAATTTGGAACTCTAAGTGCAATATTGACCACTAAAGCTGACGAAAACCGTTTCGCATTATTTCCTGCAATTTTCATCATTACTGCCTAAATAATAACTTAAAATCAAGTAACAATGGTCAACAATAAAAAACATGGTTTGATAATTTTTATTGACATAAATGTCTTTGCTGTTGAAACGGAAAATGAAATTCGTTTTCATCCATCGTATACACAGTGCCCCTAAAGTATTCAAACTATCTTCAGTTTTATCAAGTATCAGAATGATCCTAAATTATATCAAAAAGAATATATCGGATTCTTCGAGGTCAATTAGAATTTTAGATATGAGATAAAGTATTTATAATTGAGTTTGTTTTCATTGCCTTCAAATATAGTAAATGTATACTTAAATTGTATCATCAGAATGAGGAAAAAAACGCCTTTTCTTTGGTCGAAGTTTATAAGGGGTAATAAAGATTTGGCTGATTTTGGGAAAAGTGCAATTAAGTTCACTCTATCTGGGAAGTAAGAAAATTTTTTAATGTTTCTTTTTGTTGATCTCTGTTTTTAAATGAGCCGGTATGGCGTTTTAATTATTTTTAAAAAAATATATGAGTTATGAAAATATATTTACATAAAACTAAATTAATAAAAATATTTCCTCCCTATTGTTAATAGAGGTTTGAACTTCTCAAAACAAAAATTAATTTTATGTGATTCGTAGTGAAAAGTGTTTATATTTAGAACTACATACATTACGTAAAGGACTGCTAGACATTATTTCACAAAATTCTTTATCTTTAGTCACCCCTAGCGATTTGGAATGTTATGATTATAGAATAATTTTAATTAATAAAAAAAAATAAATCCAAATTAAAAAATCTAAGAAATAACAATAATAAAATGTAATTTTATAATGAATGATATAAAAAAAATGAGTACATAAAATATAATATTTATAGAGTTAAAAAAAAACTGACTTATAAATAAAACTGAAAAAATAATTTGAGGAAAATAAAAATAACTAAATAATAATAATAATAATAGTAATAAAAATAAATTAATGGAGAGTCCTTGCAGAATGTCTTACATTATTAGTCAGTGCTTTGGTCTCCAGGATTAAGTTGAATTTCCTACGTTTTAAGCAACTACTGGTAACTGAGAATGAAATCTTTTTTGGTGAATTCGACTAATGGTTCCTACATTAGTTCGCAATATAATTGACTATTTCTTATAAACCAAGAAGTTAAAAACTTTAAATGTGCGTCATGAACCATTCATAGCTTAAAACTTACGATTTTATACCATCAAAGATGTGATTAATTTATTTGAATTTTCCACTGAACTATATACATAAATTTTACAAATTACGAAAAGTGTTGAAGATATCGTTATGAAAAGGAAAAGAAGAATTTGATTATTTCACAATTTCACCTCTATATTTTTTGAGCGGATTCAAATCAGAGATAAATAATTTAATGGTCTTCTTTAACTCATGTCCTTAATATTACACAATCAAATTCGTGAGAAAAAATAAAAGATTTTAAACAGTCTGCTTCCGTTCGTGATTTCCGTAGTGCGAAGAGCAATTCGTGATATTCACGCACGTTCAGCAAGATATTCTTGTGTTGAATTATCTAACTGTTCTAAAAGGTTTAATTAGGGGTACTTTCTTCAGAAGTTTGCTCAAAATGGCGTTAATGCGGTTCAATTTAATTTATTATTTCTGACATAAAATGTATTTAATTTTGTAATAAAATATTCTGTAATCATCAAAATAATATAGTTTATGTATGAACAAAGAAATTAATGTCAATTTAATAAAAATTTTTTTATAATTTATTTATTGTTATTTACAATTGTATAAAAATATATGCAAGTAAATTTGTGTAGGTGACATAGTGACATAATACAAACATGTGGAGAATCTACCCATTGATAGAACTCCAATTTCTAGAGGAGAAGATCTTGGGGCCATCTTCTTTTCAGACGCCTAGGAGGATTATTAGGTAATGAAGGAGAAGCTAGGTTAGAAACAAGTGGATTTGGGTGGTTGGGAAGAGTATCATGGAAGGAGTGGTATCTGGTTTTGGCCAAATCGGCAACATATGGAACATTGAGGTCATGATGGATGACTTGATTTGTGACAAAGTAAGACGCATTAAGGATTTGACGAAAGATTTTGGACTGTAAGGATTGGATTCGGAATTGGAATTGGAGCCCCATAGTTCAACTCCGTATGTCCAGATAGGCCTTATAATAGTCATGTAGACCAGTCTTTTGTAATGGATTGGCAATTTAGACCGTTTGTCTGGTAAATGTTGTAATAGTCGGAATCGACGAGCAATTTGCTGTCTTTTCAGTCTTTTATGAGGATTCCATGTCAGTCGTTTGTCGAGTAGTAGTCCTAACGGATCTGTTCGACAAGAATAAGTGGGGTATTATTAAAGGATACTGTGGGGCAAGAGGAATAATTAATTTAAACTATCTGCTTTTTAAATTTAACTTTTCTTGTTACTGGAAAACATTGCTTATATTTTAGCAACTTCACGCATATTTTTTTTTCAATACCGTTAGAAATTAGAATAGAATAATTCAGATAAACAATATCGTTTTGGAAAGAGAATTAAAACCATAAATAAATTGTAGTTTTCAATTTATTAAAAAAAAGTTGTAAAGTGATCAATTACTTAATAATGTTTATTAGTGGCAATGTTAGCAATAACCGAATAAAAGTGGAAAACATTTTACAAAATACATAGTATTCAACCGATAATTTTCTAATTTTGATTTAGACAATAATAATTAAAAAGAACCCATTTGAGTTTTTCATTATTTTAATTTAATTTTTTAAATTAAAAAATAATTAATTTTTATAATTTGCTCGAAAATGTTTAAAGTATTAAAGATAAATATTATAAATAAATATTAATGTGGAGACTTTTGTCCTTTCTAACAAATAAAGCTTACGTGCATAGTATCTTTTAAACAAATGTTTGGTGCTCACGAACTCAGATTTAATTATTAATTATTATTTATTAGTTTTCTTACTAAGAGTTCATCACAATCTTGGACATAACTGAGTGTATCTCACCATTCTACAGCGTTCACCTATTCTATAATTTTAATAACACTGTTGTTGTTCGTTAGGGCTTTAGGGCGTATAATTTCATATTTTATTGCTATATTTCAATTTATTAATGAATATTATTATTAATATATTTTAATTTTATTGATTATTATTGTTATTATTTTAAAAGTATTTATTTATTGTTTATTTTCTTCCCAAGATTCTGAAGTCTTTAAATTTTAGAAAGTTAAGAAATCAATATTAAATATTATTAATAATATATAATTCTTCGTAACCAAAATAATATGTTTGCTTACAATTCTAATTTTCACTATTTCATTATACAGTAAGACCTTTGCAAAACGGGCATCTGCAAGGAAAGATATTTCATCCTTCATACAGAGATTTCCTTAAACAGTAATAATTATAAAAATGAAATAGTAGTAACATCTCATCGCTTTAGCTATGATTTCTTATTAATTATATAAAAATCAATTCAGTTAAAAATAATAAACACAATATAGTGACTGATCCTTATAGGATACGTACATAATTGAGTTTGAGAATTATTTGAAAATATATCTAGAAAGATGCATTATTTTTTTTAGCGTTATACAATTTTTTTTTAAGTCATGAAGGATAAGCAACGATATGTCTTACATTTTCAATATATCAAATAGGTATGTGATCAATAAAAATAATAAAAGATTTCTGAAAAAAATGTAACATAATTCAGAATAAAGGAATTAAAATAATTTTTATTTATTTATTTTGGAGGGATATGTAGTTTATACTTTTTACTTTTTTAATTATTTCTTGAAAATTTCCTGCAAATTTTATCAAATTTATATGTTATGACTTTTTTCCGTTGTAGAGAAGGAAATAATACAATTCTTATGGGAAATAAAATTGGTTATCGCATCCAGAGTGGAGACATTCTGTCATACAGGGGTTCAAATGAATTAACTTTGTATCTTTATGGCGAGATCTTAAATAGAATTTAGAAATTAAGAGAATACTCCATTATGGAGGAATGTTTGTTAAGAAAAGTTTCATTGTTTAATGTTCTTATTAAGAATTGTCTAAAAATTGCTCGATATTTGCTTATATAGTAGGTTGAAGATGGAGAGATAGAACCAAAACGTCCAAAATAATGATTATGGCATATTAGTTAAAAAATAGAAAAAAATAAGGAATAGTCTAAATATGTTTTTTGGTGTTTGCTAAAAATATATGGAAATCATATAAACTTCGCTCTATAAATACGATTACCTGATAGTATTTGTTTAATAAAAATCCCTTTAAATATATTTCTTTTAAATAATAAAAAAAATGTTGATGTTGGATAAATTATAAATATTGATTAAATATTTTCTATTATACTGCAATAATAATTGTGTTTCTTTATAAGAAGATATATTGTTGAATATGATCGCCTGATTATTTGGAGAGATGGACCACTCGCCTGTGACCTAACTCCTAAATTGGCCTACTCCATCTTCTGCTCCCGGTGTTTCTAAAACTCGATGATGAAGCAGAAAAAGTGTGTTTTGTAATCGTTTAGTCAGAGTTTGAAGAGAGTTTGTAATAAATGTCTTTATGGCCATTAGTTCAGCTACGTTGGTTCACGAAGTATCTTCATCACTTGATTAATGGTGTTGATATTATTTCTCAATAGTATTTATTATGATCTTTCTCTACTCGTTGCTCAAATCGTATATCTGTAATTTACATGTATTCTGTAGTTCAGATTGTATTATTTAAAATTTTAAAATTTCGTATCATTGTTTCACTATTTTAATTTGTACTTAAATTTATTAAACCTCACATGTAAAATAAAATATGACATGGTGATAATATAAGTTTGTATGTATTAGAGAAATATAATTTTTTTTTTAATAACTTTATTGAAATTTACAACTGTATATTACATAATACATTTAGTAAATATGGTCTTAGATAAAATGGAGTGTTACAGGCGTGTAGAGCAACTACCCATTGGTAGCACTCCAATGACATTTTACATTAGCTGGTCTCGTGGCCATCTTCTTTTCAGGCGCCTCGGAGGATTGTCAGGAATGGAAAAGGATGCAAGGTTAGAATCTAGGGGGTTTGAGTGGTTAGGGAGTTTATAATGGAAGGAGTGATATCTGGTTCGGGCTAGATCAGTTGCATCAGTTACATAGGGAACATTAAGGTCTTTATATTTAATTTTATTTGTGACAAAGTAAGGAGCATTGAGGATTTTACGAAGGATTTTGGATTGTAAGGATTGAATACGAGAGGAAGTCGAAGGTTTAGTGGAGCCCCAAAACTCAACTCCGTATGTCCAGATTGGCCTTATTACAGTCATGTAGATCAGTCTTTTGTAAGTTTAGAATGTTTGTCTAGTAAGTGCTGTAATAGCCAAAATCGACGTGCAGTTTCCTGTCTTTTCAGTGTTGTGTGAGGATTCCAGGTTAATCGTTTGAAATATAATTTGAAGTTAATTTTGTTACTTGTTTAATTATTTATGTTCTATGTCATATAGTCCACTCATTCATTCAACATCAAAATGAGGGTTAGAGAAATTTAAAAAAAAATTAATCTAGATTTAAACTGAATTACCTATGTTATCAAACAAAATTCCAATGAAGTTGAGATACTATTCTTCCAAAAAATTACATTCTAGGTTGGTCTCGACCATTTCAAACCTGGGATTAGAATTAAAACGATTTAGAGTCTAATGATATTCTGTGACAAGTTGAGCTATTGCGACATGGAGGTGTTTGAAGTAGTCTTATTATGTTAACATCTGCCTTAAAATAGTTTTTAATGGCTGTGATGATTGATTTTGCCCACGATGATGATCTTTTCGAGTAGGTGGTGAATAATTAAGTTTGGATCCACTCCAGGCAGCCCACGACAGTCGGATGTGCCCTCACGTCGATGACATAACAGGCATTATTTTCTTCTTTCCTTGAACGATTCCAACAGTCACCAACTCATTGCAAAACTATTTTCTCTTTTCTGAAGCAGTGATCTAAGCTCACCATTTTCGGGTCTGAAGATGGGCCGTTTATACACCCATTCAAAGCTCATTTACTGGGAAATAAAGTCCAGGAAACGGTGGAGGAAAATGACAGGACACTTCTACATTCGGAATAATATAAAAAATTTTTGTTTTATTATGAGTATCTTGTTACTATGTTTTAGATCCGTAGTAGTCTATCTTAATAGCTAATAGCTCCGTAACAGCTTTCTTCAATTTGATTTTAACCGATGATGTAATAAAAAGCATGATAGTGGGGCCGAAGATCAGCTCCTTTTCGCCCCGCGAAGTGGTATTTTACCACTCTCCTCAAACCATTGTGATCATACCACATGTCTAAAGATGCCTTGTTTCAGCGGTTACAAAGCAATGCCGTCTTTATCCTAGTTGGGGTGTCCCGCATTTTATGATATGGGGGCCCTTCATATAAGGCATGGACCCTTTAAATTGTTTTCTGAACAACTTTATGATACCAACAGAATTAAACAACACACTGGTTAAAATCATTAAATATTTACTGGTGATACTTTTCTTAATTTGGATTAATTAAGAATTACTTCAAAGTCAATTACTTTCAATGAATCAGTTTATATTAACAACAGTGATAATCCGCTCTACCTTCCTTGACGTTGTCTCAGGATCTGATCGTTCTCAGTAAATATTTTAGTGGTTCTAATTTATCGATTAGAGGAGTTGGAGCCGAGCCCAATGGGCCCTTATTATAGAGATGGTACAATTCCAAAGTACATTATATTTATTGTATCTATTTTAAATGTTTAATTTGACAAGTTTAATTAATTAAAATTTTACTAAATGAAATTTAAAAAAATATGCATCATATGATTTGAAATTTGGTTTCTTTCTATAAATTTAAATTCATCTTCAATTTTTTTTTTAACAATTTCGAGATTATTCATTTTTGGCTATCTGTCAATTCTTCCAAGTCATTATACATAATTTGACCGAGTTGAAGACAAAGAAAATTTAATTAACGGATATCTGTCCAATTAGACAACAATATCAGTGCAAGTATTTACAAAATTACAGTATATAGTTTAAAATTACAATTTATCGTAGTAATCAATATTATGGAAATATACATTGTTCACATTGACACGAAGGTTTGATTATGCACTATTCAAAATTTTCCGAGCCATTCGGAGGGATTCATTGAAAAGAATAGAAAAAAATTATTAATTAATTCAATATATTTTCTTGCTACAAATATATAGTATCCAAATAAAAAAACGAGGTTTAAAAAATAGAAATAAAATATTTGATAACAAGATACATTTAATAATTTATTAATGGATAAATGAAGCTCAAATTTATGAAAAAAATTTGAAGCGTGAACATTAATTTTTTATTCATTCAAGTCATTTGTATTTTGAATAAAAAATTGCAATATCATACTTTTGTGTTTTGCCAAATCTTAGGGTTTGATGTGTTGGCCTCATTGTAATCAGTGATAAAAACCGAAGAAGATCCATGTAGTATGACATTCATTCCTTCCAACTAATCCTGTTATAAATAACTCCATAATTAGCACTTGGTGAGAGCCTATAAATAAAATTTGACACCGAGTGAGAGCAGGATAGGGCCTTTCGTTTTAAAATTTATATCTCTTTGGAAATATATTTCCTTTTTTTTTTTTATATATGTCTTCAAGGCAGTTCATACTACCTTTTTTTATATCGAATTTCTTCTCTAAACGGATTCACCATTAAATCAGAACAATTTACAATGACATATATCATGTAATAGATGTTTTACGAGCCGCTACTGGAATTAGATTTCGTTAAGAGCGCACCCATACGTTGTAAATAATATTTAGTTTCTATTTGTATAAATTTTGATGGACAAAACCTGTTACGGCGAAATAAAATTATTTAAGATTCCTGGTTTAACCGTAAATGTATTCATCTTATTATAACGTTCCATCTTCTCGACCTGCTAAATTCTAGTAATATCCTTATAATTAAATTTGCAAGGCATGTCTAGTCCTATCTTAAACAGTTTATAAATTTATTCTTTTGCTATACCTATATAAATATTATTTTATTTTTAACCATATATTTAATTACAAAATTTTTTTTTATGAATTTAAATCTTTATTTCGTATATAAAAATCGACATTCACCACTTTTAAAATTTAAAATATTTTAACGAAAACAAAAATAGTTTTTATTAATTATACTTATATTATTATTATCATTTTTTTCCGTTATCAAAATTGTTCTAAAGCTATTTTATTTCTTTCAGATTTTTAATTTTATTATTAATTTAGTTAATTCTATTTTATACTTATAACTTAATTATTTCATTATTATAATTCTTTTTAGTTACTTAATATATAAGTACATGATTATTTCGTAAATTTATCTAGTTTTAGTAAATGTATAAGGTTTTTTGTTTTGGTTTTTCAATCGGCCTTCCTCAAACGGAGGTTCCATTGCTGTAGTACTTGGTTGTCTGGTTTTTTCTATGTGATACTGTTTTTGCATTTTTAAAAATACAGTATGTATCATTGCAATCACTGAGGAATGATATTATTATTATTTTTATACCTAAGAGGAATTGATTGACAAATAAAGTTACAAAATGTATTAGGATGAAAAAATAATTATGGACAACTTGAAATTTCGGTTATTGAAAAGTACAAGGAAGAGGACAAAATATCACTCGTCAACTCTATTAACCACCAATCTATTACTAATATAATTTTATTGCTAATAACACTTGTTACTGATAATTATACCAGAAAATAGCGAAATATTATGAACATTAGTATTTCTGGTCCGCATCAATTAACTTTTGCTCACTGAACTCGAATTTGAGGGTTTCTCGAGATGGAATTAACGAGTATTGTTAGTAACTTTGTTTCTGTGAATAATATTACAGTTTAACATAAGATAACGATAGAGGTATTTTCCCGAATGCAACCGGAAGAGATGAAGTAGTCTCAGGTTGTTCCGATTCGAACTCCCTTCTCTATTTTTCCTTTTTTAATTATTTATTAAATTCTTAAATATTTTGTGTTTATTCATTTTGAATTATTGCTAACATTGAGAAATTGTTATTTCTTTCTAATGAGATAATTAAAGTTACTTTAAAGGAAGATTTAAAGAAACAAAATCGTTATCTAATCGTAAATCATTTCAATGAGGATAAAACCTATCTGGTAATAAATATTACTTAATTTGACACTGATTTACTAAGTTTAATCAATTAACCGTTAGAGCTGTTTCAGTGAAAATTCTTAAAAAATGTACAAGAGGAATTTTAAAGTGTCGATTCTCCAAAATGGCACTTTCAAGTGATCGATTTTAACGAAAGCGTTACTGCAACATTTCAGGGATAATTATGCCCTAAATATGGAATTTAAGTTGTGTTCGACGTTTATAAGCTAGGCTGTTCAGACACAAAACGTATATTTCCGTTAAAAATTCAAATTGAAAATTTTCACATTGAGCTCTGGGGCTCCACCAAACCATCAAATTCTTCCCACATCCAATCGTTACAATCCAAAATCCTACGTAAAATCCTTGATGCTCCTTATTACGTTACAAATAAACTCATTCACAAAGACCTTAACATCCCATTCGTTGCAGATTTGACCCAAAACAGATATGCGTCTTTTCATCCCAAATTCCTTAACCATCCTCACCCATTAATTCTTAATCTCTCATCCTTAACAATCCCTGATAATCCCCCGAGGCGTCTGAAAAGAAGATGGCCACAGGGCCTTCTAATTTAAATTAATGTTTGAAGTACCACCAATGGGTGGTTCCTTCCCAAGATTTTCAAGTGTATATAAAACATACAAAATATTTACCTATTGTATTATTTTGTACAGTTGTAAATTACATTAAATAAATAAATAATAAAAAAAAATCATACTTGGATAATTATGCCCTAAATATGGAATTTAAGTTGTGTTCGACGTTTATAAGCTAGGCTGTTCAGACACAAAACGTATAAATACTCCATACATAAGTGACAGTAAAAATTACATTTGACTATGTATTCATCGATTATTTGTATTAATATCAAGAGCCTATAGAAATTCATGATTCCTATCTACCGATGAATTTTTTTTAAAGCTCAGGGGTGCAGAAGACATTTGCGTTGCTATGCAAAACTTGAAATAGTTCCAATTGTAATTTAGCTAGACATTTGCAGGAATCCCAAGATTTTTTCAAATAATTAAAATCATGAAATTTTCCATGACTGTATTACCGAAATGTAGACTATTACTTCAGAGATATAAGAAATGAAACCAGTAATAAATTAAAATTCCTGAAGAATACTGCGATTGGTTTCGACAGAAAAGACAACCCAATCCGTGCCTGATTGTATCTAATAGCTTCACTATCATTTCCATTTTATATAATTCATTCTATTTATATATAGTGACAGTCAATTTATATCAATAGCGTTCTATTCCTATTTCCGTCCACGCCTTAGATGTGGCAGACGAAGCGGTAGACAGGGGGAAGTAGATGACAGAGAAGAGATTGATGTCTTCTGTTATGGGGACCCATTATGTAAAGATAGGCCCAAGACTATTGCGGTGTCATCATTTGTTATAGAGCCTTAGTGGCTTGATAGGTCCAGTTTGTGCATTAGCTCTGCTATTACAATTTATATATTCTTTTTTTAAACTAATATAATAACTATTTTCGAGGAGAATTAATACTTTTTATAACATAATTGTAATAATTATGACATATTGACATAGCATTTTAGCTCCGATTTAACATATGGACACTATTCCATAGTGAAAGCTAATCATATTGATTACAAGACAAATTTTGTAATTATTAATATGGAAATAAAAAACAAAATTACAAAACAACTAAACGTTTTTCTTGATGAACTAAAAGTGAATTAAAACATTTTTAAAAATTACTAAAATAATGGGTAATAATTAAGGATCCAAATAAACATAACTTTGAAATAAATGCAGGGAGGGAATGAGATAGTTAACTGAATAGTTAACTTTATTTAGATGGCCTTCCTCTAAAAAATTAAAATAAATTAGTATATTGTCTATTCGACTGCATTTTGAAACCTATAGGCCAGCAGTCACCTATAGGCTAAATGAGGTTTAATAAAAAATAAAAAATTTGGTTAGTCCAATTAAGGTGTGATCTTCCTCTGAAACCCTGGACACTCGGGAACACCTGAAATGAAGCAGCAAAGGAAGCTGTTAATATGGACACTCCAAATATATGAGCCGAACAGGTCTATGTGAGCAGAAACTGACCAGTTAGTTAAGAAATATCAAAAATACAATGAAACAGTGGGTAAAAATGCAGCAAGAGGAAGCAGAAGAGAGGAAGTTGTCACTACATAATGTAGATTGATCATACTAACATAACTCATATATATTTGCTATCAAAATAGGATCAACCAAAATGCGAAACCTGCCAGTCCGCATTAATTGTCCAATATATAACAGAGGAGTGCTACTACAGAATTTTATAAAATATGGAATACCGTCTTGTGGAGAGGTGGCGCTGATGGACTCAGATGAAGCCTTTGATAATAACACAAATCAATAAATAAAAAATCGTGACACCAAAATAAGATAAGAATAAGTAGACAAAAATCTAAAAAAATGACGTAATAACCAAATAGTTTATCGTCTAGGAAATAAACACCAACCTAACCTTGTCTTGGTTTTAAGGTTTGTGCACGTCTCATGCCCTCCTCATTTGAAATAAAGGGTTGAATATTTATATTAATGTGGTGTCAGAGAAGTCTTTTTTTTTTTTTTATTCAAACTCCCCCCCCCCTTCCTTTTATTTAGCTGCTTTTAGGCACTAATAAAAAAAAAAAAAAAATCGATTACTTTGAAACTCGTTTCCAACAAGTATGAGGGAAATTTTTTTTTTTACTTGTTCACTTATTTTGAAGTAATGTAATTTTACATCTTGTATCGTAATTGGTACTATTATTAAATGCTTAAAAATGGCTAGTAATAATATTTTCTCATACAATGTTAATCACATTTAACCCTTAACAGGCCATTTCAGTTTCCAGGTTCCAGTAGAGTAAGAAATAAGCAGTGCCTTTTCAAAGAGATGAAATCTGGAAGCTAATTTCCTCCTTCTATTATACCTCGCCCTTAACGTAGTACATAGCTTCCAATTATATTAAGCTATATATGAAAAATTAATCCATTAATTTATTTATGCGTTATTTCTTTTCTTTTTTACAATACCTTTTTCCCATCTAATTTACATTTTTTCAGGAAAACTAAATTTTTCCACCCCCATATAAAATTTACACCTTATTACGATACGTCTTGGACTAGAAAATATTCCACCCGTAAAAACCAGGGATTCAAATATTCCTGATACTAACATTTTCAAATAAACTTCAATAATTATTATATTATCAAGAGAATATGCATAGGTAATTGTTTATTTTAATAAATAGATTTATTGTTAATTACTAACATTTCTAATAATTTTTCTTTTGTTTTTTTTTCTCTTGTAGTTTATGTATATTTCATATGTAATTTTTTATCCTGTTACTGATAGTATCCTAACCTAATAAAAACTGATTTTTATTTATTTATTTTTTGGGTTTAATTCTTCAAGTTGGAATGTCAAATTTGTTTTTCCTTGAATTCTGGGAAATAAATATTGACTGACCTACATAGGATTCGAACCCACAACGATTGGAATGTACGTATAAACATACGTTTTGTTTATCGATATTACCTGGATTCATGCTAATACATTTATTTAAAATAATAAGAGTTATTTAAAGAACTAAATTTGGAAAACTTTTAGTGTTGATAAAACATCATTTTTATGATTTCGGATTTAAAATAACTTAGCATAATGCAGTTACACTCTTATTGCTAGACACCTCGAATATTATGAGCAAATAAGAATATAAACACAGATTGCAATTAAGAGATGTCGGGAATCAAATAAATTTTATGTGATAAAATACTAATTGTTTATTTATATAATAAAATTATTATTTTTTTTTATTTGGGTAAAGATCCAATTTTCGTGCTGTGGAAAAATGAAAAAAGTACAATAAATCCCAAAATTCTGCATATCGTCCAGTGAAAACCATAAATGTGTAAAATTGTGTATAAAATACCAACATCTTGGAAATATCAACTTAGTTATAGTATAATATTAATATGTTCATGGAAAGCTTATTTAAACTTGTTTGAATCAAAATAGACTCGCTAAATGAGTTAAATTAGTATGTACCTGACATACAAAAAATTAAGTGCTTTGATTAGAAACCCAAAATTTTCTCCATAATTGAAGAGCTGAGTGAAGCTAACATTATTCATAATGAGATGTAGATAGTTGACCGTAGATTAATGCTTGAAGAAGTTTGTCGGGGGGTGCGGTCAGCAAAGAACAACATAAATAAACAAATATAAAATATATATATGTATATATATATAAACTTGGTAAAATCGCATAACTGCATTATTTTATTTTTTTTCTTACCTCCTTTATTAAACAGATACAATATAAATATATATCTATATATTTAGTGCCATTCCTTTGCCACATACAACATGGGTTAGGTTAGGTGGATTAGGATAGATGGATTAGGTTACAATAATTGCCCAGGAGATGCTGGCCGGGGGGTACACAGAACGGGGAGGGTCGCTCCACTAGGGGACATTATTTATTCATACTATCTTTGTATTTATACCATTTTCACCATAAAAATATAAATAGATTAGGCATGAATCAAAACAGCTGTTAGGAACACCATGTATGCCTTTGATTAGTACATTTGATTTTCCGGAAAAAACAAAATTATTATATATAATAATTGAATAATATTATTGAAAATTGTTTTTAAAAAGTATATCTTGAAAAAATACATACAATTTATAGTTGTTTTAAAATCAATTTCCCATAATTGTTGCCATTAATGTTTAATAATACAATTAAAAAAAACTTATTGCCTTTAGTATTTCGGTTTTTTTTTTCTATTTTCCCTGAAAAATGTGAGGAATCCTATTTTTAAAAAATAGTGATATTTAGGATAAAAACTATTTAATAAATTTTACATTTGGTACCTTGATAATTGTTGCTATATTTGCTCCATAAAAATCTGTAGATGTTGACAATAAATCAAATCAGCCGTTTTTGTTTTGGAGATTTATGAATTTTTGGAAGCGTATTCCATTTTCCGTAAAACAAAAATTAAAATATTTACAGCGATTGTTATATATAACAAAAAAAAAATACAACTAAACAAATTATGTTAATATTTTTTAATAATAATATAGTTCAATGTTTAATAATTAATATAGTGTATTTTTTTCATGATTTCCAACAAACCTTTTTCTGATTTATTGATTTTTTTATTTTACTATTATCTTGAATAATGATGTAAATACAAATGATTTTTTGTTTTAATTTGATATTTGGAATAGCTTGAAGAAATTTACAAATGTATGTATTTCTGATGTTAAAAAACTACTGATCTAATAATAATTATTTTAATA
>NW_027112088.1:1856035-1862531 GCF_000696795.3 Halyomorpha halys | reverse complement strand
GGGGGGTGCGGTCAGCAAAGAACAACATAAATAAACAAAACCATATTTATTTATTTTATGCCGACGTTTCGACCTGAGTTTCAGGTCTTCATCAGGGGTTGTGGCGAAAATCTTTATTATCTAAAACTTTAATATTGTAATTTTATTGCAGTGAATGTAAATCTCAATAGTTACTAGGCTAAGAAGAAGTATCTGATATTGGAATAATTCAGCTTGCATCATGAATCATTTAATTTAATTATAATTGTTAATTTCGTAATTTGATTTTGTCGTGAATTACAGATTATTTTAAAGAATGTTTTCCTTTTTAAAAATATAAATAAAAATAAACAGAAATGCAATTTTATGCCAATTTGTACAGCAATCCCAAAGCATGTAATACCGTACATCAACAAGTGTTGATACAACATTTTTGTTATAATATAAATTTTTGTCGATGTTAGGCGAGATTCTAAGCTAGGGAACAATTGCACGAAAATCCGTTCTCTGGATATGAACTTAATAATTTTTCTTCTTACTATAATGTTTTAATTTTTTCAAGCCGCAGAGCGGAAGGACGCCAATTAGTAACTTATTTTTATTGTTAGAATAATAAATTATTTAGAGTTTTAAAATAATTGCCTAATTTAACGACGACAAGCCTATCTCATAAAAACCGAACGGTTAATCAGAAATGAGATGTCTCTAAATAAGGTAAGGGGCAAGTCGGGAGAAACAGTTAAAGCTAACATTTGCCTACAGATTGCAGCGTCCGGCTTCAGGATGCATTTGATTGCGTAAAGCTTTCACCTATAAGTGGTAGATTTCCTTAGCCACGGCTATACTGATTAGGGCGGAGGAAGAAAAAAAAAGTTTACGACCGCCCGGGAATAAAAGACTAGATAATCCTCTAAAATACTCCCCCAATAACGTCTCGGGCCCCCAAGAATTCCTCCGAAATCCAGCGAAGTGCCCCGTCGCATAAAATCGGCTAGTATACTTTCTCCGGGAAACTGGAAATCCGGAGGTGGAATTCAGGAAGTGGTTAAAGATCGCATTTTTGTAATTGAAGAGCAGAGTTATGTTTGGCATTACCACAGCTGTGAAGGCTAATGAAAAATCTTTATGGAATAGTAGTTTTCTCATTACAAAATCCAAGACTACAAAGCAAATCCAAAAGAATTAGCACTAAGCTTAATCTTATACTGTGAACGCTGCTTTAACAGGTTCTGGATTAAAGCGGCAGTAAAGTCATAATAATAAAGTCTTAGTGAACCCGAAAGTTCGATGCCGATACCACCATAATTCTGTCTTGACGTAATCCTCCCATCTACGCTTCGATGTACCCGGGTCTTTTCATTACTAGGCCCAACAACCTGACATGCCCATCTTATCCGCAGCGTTAAATATCCTTCCGAATTCTCCAGTTAATTCCTCCTTTTTCTTCGGAATATTTAACGCAATTCATTATTCTCAAAAACCTTAAGATCCTTTTCCTGTTCCTCCTTTAGTGTAAGAGGCTTCATGTCACATTCGCAAAGAAGAGAATGGAGGATAATAATTTATCCCGCCCATCTCACATATTTTTTAGTTCATAAAATAACAAAAATAGTTATGAATCTTCCTGGGGTAAAAATAATATTAATAATAATAAATAAATAGATAAAATGCTGAAAGTTGTAAAAACAAACACAAATAATGAGCATTATTACTGCTATTTGAAACCTTAAAGATTTATTAATTTGTACAGTTTAATGAAATCAATAAAATATATTAATATATATCCATACATTATGTTTTGTGTTCCACTCTAATAAGTAATATTGAATTTTACTTATCTTTTATACGATACTCTAAGTTAACAGGCAATATCTCGGCTCCGACTAACACGATTAAGCCATTATCTAATGTAGTTTGTTTCAACTCTACTACATCTTTTCCGTTGTATTCTTACCGTTCTTGTCGATTCTAAATTGAGAGTAACTATTTGCTAAAGTTTTATAGAAAGTGGTCTAATAATGCATAAGTACAGGAGTACTTTGATGACAAGTATTTTTTAATCATGTTTCTAAATTTAAAGCTTTATAACCTTAGAGTCTAGGAATTTGAAGGACCAAGTTAAGTAGACTTTTTTACCTCTAGTATATTGTACATTGCGGAGTACATCAATACACCACCTTGCTGTGCTTTTAAGAAGTGTCTTGAATATACAAGAAAAATATACAAAATTTATCTGAGCTGTTTGGGAAAAACACTTTATTTTTCAAATAAACTATGTAGTATGATTAACATGAAGTTCACACGATCGTACGTAATGAAGCCATCGTATCTAGACAGCATTGACAATGGCTAAGTAATGAAGTCAATTACAGGTGATGGGACTTGGCTACAAGAGCTACGCTCCAGAGGACCCCTAGAAGGGGAGAAAGGTGATGTTCCTTCACTGCCTTCTGCATTAGAAATCCCTTCATCGCCTTCCGCTCCTTTCCTCTTATTGGCTACTTTTCGAGAAATATGGGTCTTTTTTTGGTCCACGGTGAAAGCAGCCGCGATCCGCGATCATGCAGAAAATAATATCATTAACATACTCTATCGGGAAAGTGTACAGCCTGTAGGGTATTGGCATAAGCAACCTGCTAGCTACTACGCACAAGGGAGTTGGTTAAAGTTCTATCATTAGCAGTCTAGGGTGGAATCATGGTATAACGATACTGAAAAGATTTTCAAAATATTTGTTAAACTGAGGAATTCGTTTGATGGAGGTATTCAACTTCAACAGCGTTCAACCACTAATATCTGTGGTGTGAGAAATAATAAACACATCCTAGTTTAAATATGTACTTACTTTGTGTTCAGTCTTATTTTTTAATAACAAAGAAATCTGGTACTTACTAGATATTGGAAATCACATTCCATTACTTACACATGTTATATATTTAAATCTGGTGTAGTCCGCGAATAACGTAACATAACTTAGAGTTGAAATCCTCCTTTGTTTAAGAACAAATATTTATATATTATTAACTGGGACAATAGTTGTCCGTACTAATTTTCCCAATAAGCCTATCAGTTACAGATTGACTAATATTGTTTTTCGTTGAAAAATGTAGAAGAAATATTAAAATACAACAGTTTACTAAAATTCTGCTCTTAATTATTTATCGATTGCTAAATTGTTGTTGGAATCAATCTCAATGAAATTGAAAATACTTAGAATTCTGGTTTGATATTTTAAATTTTAAAAAATGCTTTGTGTTACCTGTGCAAGCTACGCTATAAAAGATACTGTTGGATGTTTTTCTCCCACCATCTCATCTCATTGCATTAAAACGACATAGTTATTATAATTGTTTTGTTTTTTTTACCTTCCGTTACTGTTAATTATGTTAATATTTTTTACATGCTCTATTTATTATGTAGATGACAATTTTCAATATTATAGCGGTTCAAGTGGATATTTAATTTTTTTTCTCGGTTTTATTTTGATAGGATTCGTAAAATTACATATTCTCTTCTGAATATTAAAAACTCATAAAATAACATTCAAAGACGGTTTTAAGAATATTACCATAATTGACCATTTGACCTCTCACAGGCACCATTTTCTGTTTCTGATGTTATTTATTGAAACGCTGAAAATATTAGTTTAAAGGATGAGAAAGAGAGAACGCCTGAGAGAGAACCCGCTGAACTATTAGGCAAGAGGGACTGACCTATCTTCACCGCGTTCCGAGCTTCAGTGAACTCAGCTTTAGGCTCTTATAGTCGTAGATATTGACCATACCCATAAATATTTTACTGCATCGGTCATTAGAAGTTTTTACAAGATTTGCATTCGCGTTTTGAATTCGTAATAAGCTATATATCACTAATAACCGCAATTACTAGTATAATAGCATAATATAATAGTTATAAAGATGCAAATAAATAGCAGAATATTATATTACATGATATGCCTGTAATAAAATTGAAATTAGTCTTTTACTAAATTCCAGAAATTTAGTGTATATGTAATAAAGTATATAATTTATATCCCAAAAAAATGAATAAACAATGATACGATTTTATTCTATTCAAAAAATATATACTTAAAAAAATTGTTCAAAGGACATTCGACAAACACATTTGTGATAGAATAAAAATTTGAAAATTTGTGGACAGTATCGTATATTGAATTCCGAGGATCATTCTTGGGTAATCTGTGACTATGGTGCCAAATTAATAAAAAAAAAAAGTCTAGGGTTTTTTTTTAAACTAAATGTTTTTTAGTGCCATCAATACCAATCCATTTTATAATAGTAGGTTTATACAATAATGTTTTATGAATTGTTCATTATAGAGGAGAGACTGGTAGGTCCTGTTGGGAAATAAAATTGATGTCCATGTCCTGGGTGAGGGGGTTCCGTAATGGAGAAGTTCAAATGAATGAAACTTGTACTATGATCATTGTTAGTAGAAGTTTCGTTTTATATGTTAGATAATTTTACTGCTTGTCATAAAACAAGAAAAATTCTGATGTTAAAAAAGAAAGATTTAATGTGAGTAGTTTACACTTTTAATGATACGGAACACTCTAATCAACCATTAAAGAAACTTCTCTAGATCTTTTAGTAGTGTATTTCTTCCGAAGAGATGAGAGAACAGTACCTGTTGTAGGAGGTGCTTTTTAACGAGTGATACATAATAAGGTGTTACGCTTTCGTGTAAGAACTGTGATTAAAGCGGCTGTCACCCAACGCTTCACTTGCCAGGAACAGAAGGGGAGAAAAAAAAATGAAATCCATTTCAACTGTTGAAGTAGTTCTGAAGATTTCCTCAACGAATCCTTACTACAGGCTGGCAAGCTTACAGCATTAGGGAATTGATTACAAGAAACAACTGCGGGGTTCATGAGTTATTAGGTATAATATAATTAGCAAGCGAGTAGATTATCTATGCCAACTTGTAATAGTATCCAAAATGATGTGGGTTCAAAGAAATTGAAAATCTATAATAATCGTGGAGGAGTAAAAGTGGATGCGACCCCAAAAATCCACTTTTGGTAATTTTTTAAATTTTCACACTGTAGCGCCTTTTTTAAAGGTTTGTTATTTTTAGTCCCCTAAGTGCCTACTAAATCTCATATAATTTTATATTCATATTTAAGATTGAGATTCAAAAAGAGATAAATCTCTATAACATGGACTATAATGAGGCTAACTATATATTATATTAGTACGGCTGTATATCCTAAACGTTGTTATTTAAAAAATATATATACATTTTTTTAAATAGTTCACAGATTTTTTATTCTTGGTAAAACTATTTTCACCTTAAAAATCTATAGGAATAAATCAAAACAGCTAATTGGTACACCGAATTATTTTTGGAGCTGTATTCAATTTCTGGAAAACATATTTGGTAATTATTATAAAAAAATAAACAAATATAAAATATATATATGTATATATATATAAACTTGGTAAAATCGCATAACTGCATTATTTTATTTTTTTTCTTACCTCCTTTATTAAACAGATACAATATAAATATATATCTATATATTTAGTGCCATTCCTTTGCCACATACAACATGGGTTAGGTTAGGTGGATTAGGATAGATGGATTAGGTTACAATAATTGCCCAGGAGATGCTGGCCGGGGGGTACACAGAACGGGGAGGGTCGCTCCACTAGGGGACATTATTTATTCATACTATCTTTGTATTTATACCATTTTCACCATAAAAATATAAATAGATTAGGCATGAATCAAAACAGCTGTTAGGAACACCATGTATGCCTTTGATTAGTACATTTGATTTTCCGGAAAAAACAAAATTATTATATATAATAATTGAATAATATTATTGAAAATTGTTTTTAAAAAGTATATCTTGAAAAAATACATACAATTTATAGTTGTTTTAAAATCAATTTCCCATAATTGTTGCCATTAATGTTTAATAATACAATTAAAAAAAACTTATTGCCTTTAGTATTTCGGTTTTTTTTTTCTATTTTCCCTGAAAAATGTGAGGAATCCTATTTTTAAAAAATAGTGATATTTAGGATAAAAACTATTTAATAAATTTTACATTTGGTACCTTGATAATTGTTGCTATATTTGCTCCATAAAAATCTGTAGATGTTGACAATAAATCAAATCAGCCGTTTTTGTTTTGGAGATTTATGAATTTTTGGAAGCGTATTCCATTTTCCGTAAAACAAAAATTAAAATATTTACAGCGATTGTTATATATAACAAAAAAAAAATACAACTAAACAAATTATGTTAATATTTTTTAATAATAATATAGTTCAATGTTTAATAATTAATATAGTGTATTTTTTTCATGATTTCCAACAAACCTTTTTCTGATTTATTGATTTTTTTATTTTACTATTATCTTGAATAATGATGTAAATACAAATGATTTTTTGTTTTAATTTGATATTTGGAATAGCTTGAAGAAATTTACAAATGTATGTATTTCTGATGTTAAAAAACTACTGATCTAATAATAATTATTTTAATA
>NW_027112088.1:1849971-1855965 GCF_000696795.3 Halyomorpha halys | reverse complement strand
ATAGCATGGATATTTTGGTTGTTCTAAGCTATTTTCAAATATAGATTTACCCTTTTTGCCTATATACAATGTACGTGTTTACATTATTTTATATTATATAATGTAATAGTTATTTTAAAATAATTCAAATATTTGTTGAGATTCTCGGGGCAATTTGGCTGCTTAATGACGCTATGAGCTAACAAAGATCCCATATACAACCTGGTTCTCTTTATCCTTGGACCGCAGCGGGAAAGTAGCAAGTCTAATTTTCTCATGACCTGCACATTGCCCCATTCTATTTGTATTGTAAGAGAGGATCCAATTATCTATATTTTAGTAATTATTAATTATTGTAAACTTCAGTTATTATTTGGGGCTGCTATAACGTCTCCCATATTCTTCTGACACAAATCTTTCTCTTATAGTGAAGAGGAACAAATTGTGGAGTAGATTATATAGAAACAGTGTCTCCAGTTGATGCATCTTTATTTAAACTCTTGATGTAGGATATGCTTTTTTATTACTCAAAAGATTTGTGTTTCGGATTTTCGAATTGTATTGTCAGGTATCTTAATGATCTTTCCCCGGTTTTTTAGAAACCGCAAAGGCAAGAAAGAAATATGATTTTATCCAGTGAAAATTATTCATTATATAATTAGATTGAATAAAAAATTCATATTAAGCTCCTAAAGTAAATTAATCCTATACACATAAATTATTTGATAATTTTAACAGTTTTAATTGTTTAACCAATTATAGACAACTGGAAAGAATTTAAAATGTATCTATGAGAATAATAAACTAAAATAGAAAAAAAAAATAGAAATCTATGAGAACAAAAACTACCCCTGCGACAAAAAAATAATCCCCATACTCTAGGACTTTCAGCTTTCCTCTATAAAACATGTTTTAACACAAACTGTTACATATTTCAGTAATCGGGTCGATCGATTCGAGTCAATTTATGTAATCATTAATCCTCATTAGGCTGAAACATATTTCTCTATGTCTCTTGTAATAACTAACGGTTTTCAAATGAACAAGTAAAAACTCATAAAGATACATTTTTTAATTATACTCGAAGAATCTGAATCATTTGAATTTCTCTGACAGTATTCCTTTTATAAATAATACATTGCTTCTAAGATTATCATTTAAACTAAATGAAGTCCTTATGCAATACAATAGAATTAATGGTATTCAGATGTCTCATTCTGCGTGAGGGTTGACCTTCGGTGACCCCTAAGATGTGTATCCTTATAGACCTTGCATAAGAGCTGTTAACAAGAGGATATAGGAAGGAAAGTAGAAATGTTTTAAGTTATAATCCATAGGTTCGGACTGGCTAGGGATATATCACATTTCTCCAGGAGCCCTGGAGAGCTCACCCATCATGGAGAGATCCATTGTCCGCCTGCCGGTAGCCAACCCAACCCAACTTTCCTCAGGCCACTTCTAGGATCGCCGCGTGATATATTGGGCGCCATTCCTATTCGTTAGGCCAGGGATCCTTTATCTATTTTATTCACAACGCCCGCATTATAAGTATCTTTTAGAAGATTGTTATGTAACGGGATTAATGGCTTTGTCAACAGGCTCGAAGAATTCTAAATCATCGGGAATTTGCTTTTGGGCAAAAACAGCTTTCGAAATAGATTGGCATACCTTGTTCTAAATTACTTTATTCAATCTCGAAGCATTTGTTTTTTGTACGTCTGTATTAAAGAACTGAGCATTGTTGCTAACCAAACAAAGATCGAATGATTCTGCAGTGTGGTTCAAAATATCTTATTAGGAAATAAAACAATCTTTTTCGTTTATAAAATCACAAAACTGCAATACCTTAAAGAAATAGTGGCAAATCTACACGTTACTTGGAAGTGACTTAAGGTCCTATTACGCACGCTTCACTATACCAAATATAAACAATAGCAACAGAGCGCATAGACAAGTACTCTCGTATACTTGTTAAATATTTTTCAACTTAGTGTCAGAAGAAAACAGAAAAGGGTTAAAATAAGTGCAAATTATCGTTAATTGTTATAAAGTATTACACATTTCCCATTTTTGCATATTTGTTCGCTCAGGATAAAATTAAAATAATGATTATAAAAAAAATCTATTATGCAATACAAATGTATATATATTTTTAAATATTATTAATAAAATAAGAAGTAAAAAATTAAAAATTATTAATATAATTGATACAAAGTAAAGGAAGAATATTTAGGGACTAGAAATTATCGATAACAGAGTCCCTATCTTGTGAAGGTAGTTTTTGTTATTGGAAGTGTGATAACAAATAGTTTAAGGTGTTAAATGTGTTTGAAATAAAAGTAAAAGGTATGTGTATCAATTGAATATAAAATGCAGATCAAATTTATAATATAAAATATAAAAAATTGATAGTGAAGTTTTGTTATTAAAAACACATTAAATTTAATTACCATAATTTTTCTTTTAATTTTTCTCTATACCGTGCTTTTTATAGTTAATTTTCTACTGTATAACTTAACAATCCATCTTTTATTTTTTATATCTCATATTTTCATCTTTCATCTGTCCTTTATACTTATATTCATGTTTTTTTTTTAATAATATAACTTTACTATCCATCTTTTATCTTACCATCTTAAATTTATATATTCAATTAAATTTATATATAGGAAGATTATTGATGATTGACCGTGTGTATAGATGAATGGGTGCAGTCAGAAAAACTCAAATAGTAAATAATTATACTATTTTTATTTTTATTGAACCAAAAATAGTATAAAAATTATGGTGATTAAATTTAATGTGTTTTTTAATTACAAAACTTCACTATCAATTTTTTATATTTTATATTATATTTTAGATCTGCATTATAATTATTTATCTACAAATAGTATAATTATTTACTATTTGAGTTTTTTTTACCGCACTCGGACCATATTCCATTCAAATTTATATATACTTCTATCAAAAATAATTAAAATTCATATAATGTTAAAACGAAGCTTAAAAAAATTAATACAAATGGCCAAATTCTCTTTTTTTAAGACAATTTATCAGTGACCGAAAATACACAAAAAAACTCAAAATCATTCAAAATTAAATCAAAAAAATATTTTGACTATTGAAGATTGACCACATTTCAAAATTCTGGGAAAACTATTTTTTTTTTTTGATCATTATATTTATTTAAATCATATTTGAGTCAAAAATAAAAGTCTACATTTCATAATAGTGTCGTAAACCACAGAAAAAAAATTTAATATATGATTCAATTAAAACTATTTTTATACTTTTATTATATTTTTTATTGATTATTTATTTTCATAGTTGACGTACTCACAACTTGTAGTAGTTCATTAAGTGAATTCTGTACTTACCTGAAAACCAAATACAAAAATATTTCAGTATAATATTAATTCGGATAAATAAGGAGATAAAAGTATGAGTGGTGTAATATTGATACTTAATATATATTATTTATAATGGTGTAAATAAATGGTTTCACTAGAATTATTCTATTAAATTTTGAGTTTTAACATAAATAAATACTGGGGTAAACCAATTGAATATTGATAAATTATTTGATTAAAGGTAATTTCGAAATATTTTTACAAATTTCGAATTTTGCCTGATTTCGAATACTTCAAAAAGTTAATAAATACAATTTTTGAATTTAGTAAAAAAATTATGAGTAAAAATAGCCAATAGTGAAATATTTATATTTAATATATATAATTTATATTGGTGTAAATAAATGGTTTCACTGGAATTATTCTATTAAATTTTGAGTTTTAACTTAAATAAATACTGGGGTAAACCAATTGAATATTGATAAATTATTTGATTAAAGGTAATTTCGAAATATTTTTAAAAATTTCGAATTTTGCCTGATTTCGAATTCTTCAAAAAGTTAATAAATACAATTTTTGAATTTAGTAAAAAAATTATGAGTAAAAATAGCCAACAAATCACTGAACTATAGATTCGGTGACTTATAATTAGTTCACTTTTCCAGTCACGTTAGATTGTATTTCTGGAAACATACACTAACATTAAAGATATAATATTATAAACAGTTTTCATCTTCGTGGTACTTCTGAAGGTGTCAATAGACTCAAGAAAGGATTGGTTAAATTTTCATGCATTAATAAAAAATATCACATATTACTGTTAGGAAATCCTTTATTCATTTCATTAATGTCCCTTTTACGATTTTTAGTAATATAACATTTTGGAATTATTGTTAACTTTTTCCTGTAGATTTAACAATATGGGAGAACAGTTGTGCGTAGTATAATAAAGCCGGGGGCTAATGTACACCTATAAATTAACGGCATTAAGTGCAATAGTATGTCGGACTAATTGCAAATGATGTAGTATATATGCTTTTAGTCTCACTGATTTAAATTTTTTATAAAAGTGCTTTTAGCTAATTGCTTTTAGATGTGTAATTTTAATTTGTCAAAAAAAAAAAGATTATTTATGAGAAGTAGACATATTTCTTAATTATATTTATTAATATAATTCTCTATATTTAATAAAAAAAAAGTAACTTTTGCCTCAACAATTTAACAATCCGAGTTACGATTATTTAAAAAAAAATTCAAATTGACTAATTGCTATAATAAATCACAATAGTAATTTGTACACTTTATGATTAATGCTTCCAAGCAAATGATGAGTTTGAAGAGCTTTTATACTAACGGGGATTTATTCTTTTGTAAGTATTCAATATAGCTCTTAAAATAATTAAAATTTATAATATTTATAAATAATTAGTATTATTTAACATCATTAAAAAAAAAAAAAACGATGAAAATAAAAAAAATAACGTTTTAACAATTAAGGTATCGAGTGTCTTTTGTTTTAATTAAATAAGTTTTATTACGAACAATAAATAAAGGTAGTATTAAGTTACATTGGAAATAAAAATAAATATTGAATTGTGATACCTGAAACTTGTCACCGGTATCCAATATACCTTAATGATTTCTTAATTTATTTATTTTGTAAATGGAGAGTAACGTTTATGATTCGAATTTTATATACCAAATAATCTTTCATATTTCATAGAATATTCCTTATTTTTTGAGTCGAAATGGATAGAAATAAAAATTGTAGCGACTACTGGGCTTTCCTATTTCATCAGATGTCGTTTGGTTACCTAACACCTGACCATCCCCATTAGCGTTTCAGTAGGTGAAGACTTTTAAGACATTGAGACACAAGATGGGAGCCGGTATGTCTACGTCCAATCCCAACCGGTCTCTCGATTGGCTTAAATTGATAAAAATAATAAAAGCAATAAGTGTGGAGGAAAACTATGTAGTTGGCAATAATGAATATGGAATATCCTTATAAAAAATTAAAGCGTTGGTTAATTTAGTCTTGTTTTTAATTTATTTTTGCTGTTTACGTTGAGAAACATCCACG
This sequence comes from Halyomorpha halys, assembly GCF_000696795.3. Lineage (NCBI taxonomy): Eukaryota > Metazoa > Arthropoda > Insecta > Hemiptera > Pentatomidae > Halyomorpha > Halyomorpha halys. The sequence goes on along the minus strand of NW_027112088.1, from coordinate 1,850,553 downwards.
TTGTATTAGATTAAGTTTTATTAATAATAATAATATTCTTTATTAATTCTGGGATGGGCCTCTTCAGAATAGAGTATAGAGAATAAAAATTGGGCTTTAGGAAAATTATAAAGCAGGGCTCATATCAGTTAATCCATTGTTTATTTATTAAGATTAATAATAATAATAATATTATATTGATTTTTTTCGAGCAACATCCATAAAGAGTTGACAAGTACAATAAATATCTTAAATATACGAGCCATAAAAAACATAATAATCAATTAAAAATCTATTAAACTAATTTGGTTATACACAATATAAATTGGGCCTATTATTTACGTTACTAATAAATTAAAAGATTACTGCTTATTTACGATTATCATCTTATTAACAGACCAATTATAGTTGGCCTTGATAGGAATTTCGCTAATGTAATAAAGAGAAAAATTGACAAAAATGTAGTTATGATAAATAATTTTTTAAATGCTTGAACTGAGTAGAGGAAGGTTATAAGCAAGGTTGTGATAAAAGTGTATTAATAGTGTGTGCAGAGAAATAATTTTGACTATGGTTTTAATGGATAATTGACTTATTAGGTAA
>NW_027112088.1:1840913-1849871 GCF_000696795.3 Halyomorpha halys | reverse complement strand
TATGTTTTCATAGTGATATTGAGGTAAGGTAAATTATAAATAGTAATATTAAGTATTTAAATTGTTTGTAGGATCATACATATAATAGAAACTTTTTGTAGTAGATTGTCCCTGAAGATGGCCGAATTGGCCGAAACGTTGGACGTGTAAAAGAAATAAAGGTTTTGAGACTATAATTGGATAGTGTTTTGAATTATTTATTAATAATAATAATAATAATATATTCACTTGTTTCGAGCAACATCCATAAAGAGTGGACAAGTACAAATCTTAAATATACGAGCCATAAAAAACATAATAATAAATTAAAAATCTGTTAAACTAATTAATTAAATTAATTAAAATTAATAATTAAACAATAAACTGGACCTATTATTTACGTTACTAATAAATTAAAAATATTAAAAGATTACTGCTTATTTACGATTATCATCTTATTATCAGACCAATTATATACATGGGCGTACTCAGCGAGGGGGCAGGAAAGGGCAGCTGTCTCCTACCCCTAGAAGGGAACAAAATTATTAATTTAATAAAAATTAATTTTTTTTTTCAATAAATTACTAATTTATCTTTAATTTTCTAAAAAATTTATTTTTCATTCCATTTGTCCGTGCTGAAATGACACAATCTAATTTACTATAGCTTGACCCCTTCCTTTTGATGCTTGGTACGTCTTTGGCAACATATCTTCAGAATACAGTTATCTGGATCTAATTCTGAGGTGTTGATTTTTTTATACAAATGCCAATTCTGTGTCTACTAACAGGTGTTAATGAAAATAATTTGGGTTAATACTATTCAGGATTGGTATGAATCGAGTTTCGCATTCTTGGTACGCGGGACAGAGTGAAAAAATATTATAGCAGTTCTCCAATGCCGTTCCATCACAAACTGGGTAAGGCTTTTGTGGGTCCAAAGAATATTTGTGTTAACTAACATAATTAGTGATTGATTTTGAAATTATCCAGCTGTGGCTGATCATTGTTTTCACTGTAGCTGTGAGTCAACTCTGTGTGTTCGGGAACCCTCTAGGTTCCACCCAGCCTCATAGAATGAGTACCCTTAATTGGGGAAAAATCTGGCGGTGGAGTGCAACTCTAACCAAATCACCTCCTTGCGATATATTATTTCTTAAACTAGGATGTTAAGAATACTTAAGCACTATCCATTACGAAATAAATTGGCTATTAAAGCAGACTATTTCTGGAAGGTATTGAATTAAGATTAAGAGAGAGGAATGCAGCCGGAGTCAGATGCTCGCTGTAATACAGAGCCTGGCCTCAGATAGGAGTCGCCTTCGGAATTAATCACCTCACCCTAAGAGCCCCTACAGGTGTACTACATATCGAGTTGAGGGAGAAAGTCATGTCTCCTTCATTGGTATTAACAATAATTATATAGTGGGTGCAAACTCCTCTAACTTTTTTTTTAATGCTTCAAGGATTTTTATTACTTTCTAATACTTAAAATTATTCTCACTTCTTCCCTAGGGAAAATAAAATCAGTTTTATTTAAGAATAAAATTTAAGAATTAATTTTTTTATAGGATACTAAAACTTTAAATTTTAATATACTTATAACTTCATAATTTTTGAGTTATTGTTAAAACTAATTTATTTTAAGGTTCCAGAAATTGTTTTAATCCACTTCTATACTGAGTCAGGTTTTTCTTTTACTTAGTCTTATAGCTCATCTAAAGTATTTGTGGTACCTATTAAGTCAGTAAGCAGTTAAAGAAACGTACATCATGGTTTTATTACATTTATTTACAAATTGATTACAAATATTGTATGATGCACTGATAAAATATAATAATGATGAAATATAATATTATATTATGGTTTTACTAATGTCCTCAATACTATGTTTTCTGCAGGCTATACTAAAATTAAAATCAAGTTATGTATAATTCGGTGCGAGAGGTTTGGTACTACATCTAAGAGATGAAGATCTTCGTATAAAGATCCTAAGCGATTCATAGGGTCCCTTAAGTTCTATAATCGATTGTATTACAGGTAGAGCAGTGACCAATTTTGCTAATTTTTTCGACCAATAAAACAACCATAAAAGTTTTCTTTAGCTGTTAGTGGTCACAATTGTGATATCTGCTTTTAAAAGAGCAGCTCTATTTATAAAGTAAGGCTATTAACAATAGCGCCCTTCAGTAGTTTCCCACAAATTGAAAAACTTATGTTCGTAAATAAATTCCCATTACAATAATTTTCTTCTATTATTTTTGGTGTTTTTATTTCCTCGAGTGTCGTACATTGACCAATTTTATAACTGAGTGTTTTGAAGATAAGATAAGCAAGACTGCTACGGAGAATGGAAGTTGCGGGTTTTATGCAGATTTTTAATTTTAGCTACTTTTTTTACACACTTAGCCAATATATTAATAATCAGAAATGTCATTTCTGACATACGGGGGAGTGGGACAGGGGTCATCTATAGGTTACTACCCTATTTTAACTATGGCACGTGGTAAGGTTTTCATTTAGTTGGACCTCCACAGAAATAAAAGTCAACCTCTCCAGCCGGATTTGAACCGGCGTCGCTGCAGTTCCGAGGTTGCCGAACTTCCTCACTAATTCAAGCTTGCTGGATATATGTATTTTTTTTTCAAAACTCCTCTATACTCTTTATTGGTAAATATTTTAAAAGTAAGATAAGATTATAAGTTCCCCTGTTCTTAAAATACCTGGGACCCCAATTGTTTTAAGACGGATAAGATGAAATCATGCTGTCGTTGACTGTGGTCAGTATCAAGAACCGCACCCTCTTGCGAGGATTCTAAGACCTTATCACAGCCTAATAGTAGCGCATACTTTTCCATAAGCAGAAGAGCGTCAACCGGTTCATGACTTCATAACTATCTCATGCGAAGGTCAGGTACGCACCGAATGCCCTCGGACAGAAGGACGCGGATCACATGCGGCAGCACATGACCTGAACTACGCTGGCTAAAAGAACCGCCCGCTGTTCTCCTTTTTATGTAATTATAATTGTGTTACGTGATCCCTAAATGAACAAGAACAGAAAAAAAAAGTCACAACTTTTACACCAGATTATCTAACCGGGCTTAAATATGAATAATTAATAGTACTGCTTTCTTAAGATCCAGTATTAACATCGATATTTCGTGTTAAAATATGTGACTATGTAATGAACGCGTACGCTTCGCCTGCCCTCAATAACCAATGGGAAAATTATAACTTGTTTGCTTTTCTTCCAAGTTACGTAGCGTAATTCGTGAGGCAGAATGGTGTTTGATAGCCTGTGTATCAAAGTATATTAGACCCGGCTTAATAGGGCTTATATTCCACTTGATAAAGAAAAAAATCCATATTCAGGAAAAAAATCACGCAAACATCAAAGAAACAATTAGAAACGTTTAAACAATATTTACTGGAAGATTATTGATTGACCGTGTATAAAGATGAAAGGAATATGGTCCGGGTGCGGTCAAAAAAACTCAAATAGTAGAATTATACTTTTTTATTGAGCCAACGTTTCGCCCCACGTTGCAGGGATTCGTCAGGGCTAAAAAAGATACAAACACATAGTTACAAAAGGAAAAAAAAAACATAAGTGTAAAATAACAGGGGTATAAAATGTAAAAAAGTAAGATATAATAAGAAAAATTAAAGGTTGTAAATAGTAAATGAAAAGGGTAATAGTAACAGATAGATAAGAAAAGAAATATTAAAGAAAATACAAATAAAGAGATGTAAAGAAAAAAGAATACAAATCAAATGATGAGACAGAATGCATACCTATTTTGACGGCAGTCAAAACAAATAAATATAAACGTATAAATATAAACGTAAATATAAATAAGAATAAGAATAAATATAAACGTTAACAAATAAAATTTTTATTTGTAAATAAAGGTTAATAATTATGAGTACATAATGAGAAATTTTTGGCATTATTTAAATAATATTCTGCCAATGAGAGCCTTTAGCACGAATACAATTCATTAATTAATTATTAGTACATTTATTTAGTTATAAACAAATTAGAGGAAAATAGAGATAACCAAACCGTACAATTATATGACACCAAATTTATTTTGTCTATTTTTATGTCTATATGGAGGTTATTCATTTACTTTCTATTCGATTTTTATTAACTTAAACTTATTTATTTATTATTGTTTCAATTTTTTGAAATTTTATTAATAATTTACCACAGTTTGAGTTTTGCCCTACTCTCTTTACCCCAAAGACTAAAAATAATTAATAATAATAATTGTAATTAAAGCTTATGCTTCACCTGCCATTAATAACCAACGGGAAAATTATAATAAAATATGTAATATAAAATCATATTCTTCACATCATATTCAAGTTACGTAGCTTTTTCGTTTGATTTGTGATGCATGGAAGTATATTAGATCAGGTTTATTTGGCTTAATATTTCAGTTAAGTTTTAAGAATTCAATAGATTTTAATGTAAACGTTAGTTTATAATTAAATTAATTATTCTGAATTCCGGGTTCAACTTCATCTAGAGGGTTGGTTGAACTCTGGTCGCCCTCATATCAGAGTTATGTTAATTAACACTTGACTACATAAATTAATGAACACTAAAAGTTTAACGCACTTTTATAATATACTTACACACATATCTTTCTACTCTTAAAAGTTAAATTAATTTTGTATTACCATTATAGGAAAGATGATATTGAACATTAAAAAAAAGAAAATCACTATGTAAATCAGTCCACTATTTTAAATGTTTATAGTGGAAAACATTCGATCATTTCCTTTTATAAAGATAGATTATTTTCTATTTTAAGTATATATACTTATGTTTATGTTTGTCTTATGTTTTGTATGCCTTCCATAGTTTTTTATTTATAAAACCTATCTATAATATAATAATTTATTTATTTATCACTCACGTGAATTCAGTTTCAAGTACTAGATTATCTAATTTTCAAAACTTACGACTTACTAATTTAGTAATTATGAGCCGTAACTACAGTTACAACTTCTCTAGTACAAACCCACTATCATATAATGCTCACTCATTTTCCTGTTCGCAAGCGTGAAAACGGTGTCACATAACAGCACGCTTGCCAGTCACGGTGGGATCTTCTCATCGGATGACTCGTCACATGAAAGACCCACTGACTTCTATATATTATACTTGAGCTCGATCCGTCATTGAATGTTTGCACGTTTTTACTTTAGATATCGAGTTTTACTTCTTATTTTACTTTCTATCCCATCCATTTCATCTTAAGGTATAATTGATTAAAGTCAAATGAAAGTAACTTACCTCCTCCCTCCCACTGAAAGGAAATTCAAAGAAAATTCTTTGGTCTGAATATGTGTGATTTTATCACTTTCTCTTCTTATGGCGAAAAATACAGGTTAATTATGTACTGGTGATTAAAATACTCAATACTTTGCTTTTTTAATCTTCTAGTTATAAATATTCTAGTTATAAATATTAGAAAGGATATGTTAAAAAGGATAGTAAATAAAGTGCGGTCGATACCACTCCATAATAATGGATTTTTGAATCATGTAGTCTCATAATTTATTATAAACAGTTTTATTAAAACGTCTATTTTTTATTATAAACGAGACTTCATGGCCTTAGTTTGACAGAGTTCTAACAAAAATAATTGGTAAAATTTTGCTTTCTTTAAAATATTTTTACTTTTTAAGTAAAAAATAGTTTCAATAAATAATAATTTATTGAATAAAAAAATAAATCAATAAATAATAGTTTACTATGAAATTCTCTTTTTCAGCATATCAAATCTTTATGACTTTAAACTTCAACAATATCATAATAATTATGGATTTGTGGTGGCAAGATTATTAATTTCTTAAGCGGCAAAAGTCGATGTTAGAGAAGAGACTGTTTGAAATGGGTTTGCCACTGCCGACATTATTATAAACATTTTTATTTCTTTAGTATATTTCTTGTAAATCTATTTTTATTTATAATTCATTTAATGTTTCATTATTTTACATTTGTTTTAGTGGCAAATCCATTTGAAACCTCTCGGCATATGGTCAATTACTAACAATTTTATAATTAATAACTAAGTGTGTTTTTCGTATGTCTATAAAAATTGAATATTTCTGTTCATAATAATTATTGAATCTGTTGAAATATAAACATTGGAGAAGATGATCGGGGGGTGCGGTCAGCAAAGAAACAACATAGATAAACAAAAAAATATTACGTTTCGACCTGATATTTAGGTCTTCATCAGGGCTATAAAAACAAAAAGACAACAACCATCATTTAGAGAGAAAAAAGTTGATTAATAACTATGGACAAAGATAGTAGTAGATTGATTACATTATTATTTATATACATATAAATGTGAGTAATAAATAAATGATACACTGGAAAGAATCTATAAAGAATTAGTTAAATTAATAATGGAGCTTATGAAGAAAAAAAAATGTCGGCGTAAATAAATATTTTTTAGTTTATTTATGTTGTTGTTGCGGACCGCACCCCCCGATCATCTTCTCCAATTAGTAATCGATGGTCAACTATCTACACCTCATTATAAACATTGTAGTTTAGACTAATAAAAATATATAAAAAAGACTGTAAAAATATGACAATTAGCCATATCTTCCAGGAATGCCCGTATTTCAAATAGCAGGTCAATAGTTTTGGATAAGACCATAAGATAAATCAAAAACTTAGGGGCAATGATTATTATTAAAGTAAATTTTTCAGCCTCAAAATTTACTTTCACAGACATTGAAAAGAAAAAAAAATTAATATAAGCATACAGAGAAAGATAAATGGCGTTGATGAACAGCGAAGTTTTATACAATCAAACAAGAACGAACAAACGAAATAGGTAGAAACAATTGCACCAATAGTCTCCACTGATATAGCCGATTAGGAAAAAATACTGTTACAGAACTACAAAAGAAATAAAAAACTGCCAATTAAAAATTTAATTAAATATCTAAAATTGAAACAGTCCATTCTTGAGGTATTATGAGGCGATTCAAAATAATACTATTTAATTAATTTTAATGGTTATTTTTTAATGATATTTTTAATTATAACTTTATAATCCAGTTGCAATTAAAGATCTAAGATTAAATTAAATTAAATCTGCACCACTACAACCCATGAAGGGTCAGAGGTTCAGTACTTTGTACAGAAGTACTGTAACTAGACCAACGGTTGTGCAAGGAGGTGATTTGGTAAGTATCACGTGATCTTATATAATATATATGATATAACTTGATCTTCAGTTTTTTACCCAATTAAGGGTACCCAATTTAGGAGGTTGGGTGGACCCCAGGAGTGCTCCAGAACCTACTGGAGTTGCTTCACGGCTACAGTGTAACCATAAAAGATCAAAGATACATTATTAAATTTGAACGTGAACTATTAGACCTAACTTTATATAGATCACTTTCTTCTACATGAAAAAATAAGAGTAAAAGGTAAGTAAAACCGAAGGTTCGATACTCATTACACCAATCGCTGTTTATCCAACGAAGTATATCCAAACCGAGATTAATAAGTTCAGTCATGGCGCAATCCTCACACCTACGTTTCGGTCTAATCCTCTGATGTTTACTCGTCGGTTCCTTGTTTATTATCATTTTAACAAGCCTATTATATTCAACGCATTGCCATCGCCTGACTTTATCTGCAGTTCTCGCAATTCGGCTTTGTGTAGTATTTTTAATTCTCCGGTTAACTAATACGTCTGTGGTCCAAATATTTTACGCATTACTTTATTAAGTTGATGTTACTATCTTAATGTAATAGTTTATATTTCGAATCTGTATAGAACAGTTGGAAGGATGATGGTTTCGTAAAATTTAACTTTCAAGTTGCTGAACAGAAACAATTTCGAAATTGAAATATAACAAGCATTTTCCGTCTTTATTTCCTTATCTATTTCGTTTTTTCTGGTTACTTCAATTAATTTAACCTCTCTACTTATTCAAATACGTTTCTTCTTATAGTTGGATCACCGCTTATTCTACTTTAAAACCAAACATTTATCAAACACATTATTTATTATACACGAACATAACATGTTTTTAAGGATGATTATTTTAATCATTCAAACTTATTCTTTCATTACAGTTGAATAAAGAATGGATAAATGATTTTTTATTTTTGAAGATTTCAATACTAAGAATTTCTCATCGTATTTATCTGATCATGAATTCCTCGACAATACTGAATAACCATTAGGAAGTTATTATCCGAGATGTCTTTTATGTAACCACCCCTTTATGTAAGAGAGAGGTGGCGCATACTTCTCCGAAGATGTACATATGATAAATGGCCCTTCCCGTTTACTAACGATGGTTACTGAACAATGCCGCGGGTTCAATCAGACCAAATTCGATGGCGCCTGCGCTCCTCGACACGATGCACGGATTCCATTATCAGCTACCTCGAGAAAGTTAACGAAAGAATGTTCCATATAATGGCGGCCGTGTCAGAGGGAACGGAAGTGCGATGACGAGCTCCCGAAATTTATCGTCAGACCGCAGCCTTTGGCGGCTCTTGCGTCAGGTGTCATCTTTTAAGGATAAGCCTAATGCCAATTTATTGCTGTCATAATATTTATTTTATAGCTGCCGAAATAGCCTGGAGAGATTCTGGAAAACATGTGGAAGTGATTTCGTTGATACCAAATTAATTTGAATGGATAAATATAAATGTCAAATCATCCTGTAAAACCTCTTATCCTGTCTAAAGGTCAAAAATTAAAACACGACTGTTCTTAATTCATATATTAATTTCCTGGACGTTTAGGGGATGATTTTATTTTTTTTATTTATTTATTTATTGATATTTACAACTGTATAAAAAAATACAACCAGTAAATTTGATCATAATAATATGATACAGGATGTAGAGAAACTACCCAGTAGTAGAACTCTAAAAACAGTTTACAATATAAGGTCACGAGGCCATCTTCTTTTC
>NW_027112088.1:1837187-1839908 GCF_000696795.3 Halyomorpha halys | reverse complement strand
CTTATATTATATATATTTTTTAACAGTCGATTATGAAGGGGTATAGTCATACAAATGACACCCCTAACTATATAAAATGTTCTTATTAAAAGAAAAAAAAGAAAATAAATAAATAAGAATAATGCTTTTTAATAAAAGAGCATTTTTGAAAAGATTGTAGGTTTTTCCTTTTCGTGAGGGATGCCGCTCTTCAGACTTCACAGCCGTACATCAGCAGTGGCCTGAGGATTGTTTTAAGTATAACAGTTGTTTCTGGTTTTAGTTTGGAATTATTCTTTCTTTTAATTTTGTATGTTAATTTTGAATAAAAAATAAAAAAGATTAATCTATAATTAAATTCTATTTTACGTAAAATCCTTGATGTTCCTTATTACGTCACAAATAAACTCATTCACAAAGACCTTAACATCCCATTCGTTGCAGATTTGACCCAAAACAGATATGCGTCTTTTCATTCCTAATTCCTTAACCATCGTAATCCATTAATTCTTAATCTTTCATCCTTAACAATCCCTGATAATCCTCCGAGGCGTCTGAAAAGAAGATGGCCACGGGACCTTCTAATTTAAATTAATGTTTGAAGTACCACCAATGGGTGGTTCCTTCCCAAGATTTTCAAGTGTATATTAAACATACTACATATTTATCTATTGTATTATTTTGTACAGTTGTAAATTACATTAAATAAATAATTAAAAAAAAAAGTTCTATTTTGTTTGACTCAGGTCTATGTCTTTTCAAGAGTCAATTTGCAACCAACAACTTATACTTAATATACTGGGGTTCATACCAACCCATGTTGAACTACGTATCTCTATTTTTTGATCTGTTTAATGAATGTATTTATTTATATACCTACCAGACAACCCTTTAGACCCTGATATATTTCAAATTGTTTTTCATTAAGTTGAACTTATTAATATCACTGCCTATTCTGGTAAAAAGACGGAAATCCAAAAAAATGTACAATTTCTTTAATTCGTCCTATTTACAGAACAGCAGTGATTTAATCAAATAAATACTATTTATTATTACACATTCATAATAGATATTACATAATATCACTCCTATGAGAACGACCCGACTTGAACCTCCTCGTCTAATAGTCATTAGCGATGTTGGGAAAGCAGCTTCCAGTTCCAAAGGTAAATCTGACTTGATCAGACGCAACTTTTCACGCAAATTTCACGCTTTGCGATCCGCATCTGTTTTCTTATTCCGTATCTGCCCGTTGAGGGTTAATCAGTCGAAAATGGCTTTATTTCCAAACTGGACTGTTTCTAGCTTTTTGTAATATTATCTTTTACAAATCTTAATAAAAGAGTTTGTGATTTAACTCGGAATCTTATGTTGTTGTCTTAAATATTGATCTTACTTAAATGTTGATCAACTTCCCCAATATTTTAACAATAACTGTAGTTAGTTAATTAAGTGAAAAAATAATAATTTAGATAAAAAGGAGAGAGAAAAAAAAAAAAGGAAGACAAAAATCACAATCATTAGAATATTCCAGTATAAATCCTCGAATTATTTCATTTAAAATTTTTTGAGGTTAATGACTTCCATTTTTGAATTAATTATTCATGACACTGTACAACGTTTCGGGACCACTGTCATGCACTTTAAAACCTATAACAATAATAAAACTAACATAACACCAAACTTCATCCTTATATATATTAATTTATACAATAATAATCACCTCATGATTTCATATGGGAAATCATGTCAACCATTTGTGCATCTTTACTTCTCTCTAGCACAGCCATCACTCTACATTTCTTACTATCTCTTTGGACCTTATCTCATGTCCAGTGTGCTGTTTGGTTACCTCCCTGTTTTGTATTTAATATTAACTGGGTGATTTTTTATTTTTCACATAAACCTGTTTATTTCATCTGATTTTTATTTTAAGTCTATTTATAATGTATGCGTAATGTGTATTTAAGTGTTTAGTGTCAGTTATATAGTTTACTGTGTTTTGCATGTTTTTTGTTATGTATATAGCTTCTAGATATCTTCTGTTTTTTGTATTTTGTGCTGTATCTATTATTTCTGGGTTTTCAAAATTGAATTCGTGGTTCAGTTTTATGCTGTAATAGGCCAGAGCTGTGCAATTTATATTTTTAGCGTTTTTACAATTGGTTATATGTTGTTTAATCCTAGTTTCCAGTTTTTTAGATGTTTCACCAATATATACTTTTCCACAATTTTTACAATCTATCTTATAAATTGCGTTTAGTTTTTCCATCTTGTCAACTTTGTCTTTCATGTTTGACAGCTTATTCTGTAATTTATTATCGTTGTATAAACCGGTTCTGATATTTGTATGGTCATATTCTGTCAGTGTTTTTTTATTTTTATTTGTAAGGCCTGGTATGTATTGTAGTTTAAAAAAAAAGTTTGTAATTTTTTTTTTAACTTTGAATCTTATGTTGTTGTCTTAAATATAGATCTTACTTAAATGTTGATCAACTTCCCCAATATTTTAACAGTAACTGTAGTTAGTTAATGAAGTGAAAAATAATGATTAATTTAGATAAAAAGGAGAAAAAAAAAAAAAAAAAAAATTGGAACAGTGAACCATGACCCTTCCGCAGAATAAGAGACAAGGCCGTAACTTATACTGTAACAATAACCAATAAACACCAATAAGAGATGGTACATCTCATAATTATCTATTGAAAACTTTATACATCACAAAGAACAATAAAATAATGT
>NW_027112088.1:1810057-1837137 GCF_000696795.3 Halyomorpha halys | reverse complement strand
TAAAAAAAAAGTTTGTAATTTTTTTTTTAACTTTGAATCTTATGTTGTTGTCTTAAATATAGATCTTACTTAAATGTTGATCAACTTCCCCAATAATTTAACAGTAACTGTAGATAATTAATGAAGTGAAAAAAAATGATTAATATAGATATAAAAAGGAGAAAAAAAAAAAAAAAAAAAAGGAAGACAAAAATCACAATCATTAGAAGATTCCAGTATAAATCCTGGAATTATTCTGTAACAATAACCAATAAACACCAATAAGAGATGGTACATCTCATAATTATCTATTGAAAACTTTATACATCACAAAGAACAATAAAATAATGTTTTAATTTCAATCCAAAGACCCATCTAACTTTAACTTTCTCGATTTTGGTATTTTCCGCGTGTGACTATTGAATTAGGAAATAATGAGTGATTCTAGATGAATTTAAAACTCTCTTCAATTAATATGAATCAGAACTGTAGAAGATCCCATGATTTAGTAAACAGACAATAGAGCATATTAAAAAAAAAAGGTATATCTTTATCTTAATAAGACGATTAAATGAGATAAAAAATTGTAAGTATTTTGAGCTTAAATTATTTCAGAACACTAGTGTGGTATTACTGAGTAATTTGAGACTGAATTAAAATTTTCTTTTTTGTATTTTGCTCATAAAATGGTTTCTAAGAAATAGACAGACTGATTAAACTGTTCATTACAATACATTTTTAAGATTTTATGCTCAAATAGTGTTTAACTTAGGTATTCTCCGGAGTAAAAGTTGGGGGATATTACCAAAATTAATATGTAATATATGCTGGTATGGCTGGTTTAAGACGTGGACTGTATTAGGAATAAATTATAACTATGATGAACAAATAAAACGCATCTATTCTTGTATGATTAATGAAAATTGATTATGTTTTGCCAAAGATGATTACAATTTATATTATTGTGTTAGATATTAATTTTGATAGTTGATTACATTAAAGAATAAGATTACAATTACTTGATGTTGATTTATAGTTAGGACTTGTTCTTTTGCTGTGTTCTTTAGTTCCTTCATCCTGGTTTCGTTCCCTCCCTGGCGGTGTTGATTAAACTTTCGCTCATCCTGGAGAATAGTTGACTACCAGTGGCCCTAGACAACCTGGTTACCTCTTCACTCTCAAGGGGTACTTAGCTTACTTCTTTTCCCACTTTTTTCATATTCATCTTGAATTCTATTTAAATGTGAGGGAGGAACATTTTCCCCAAACAAATAGTTTCAAGGGATCTCATTGAATAAATAATTTAAACCATAAAACTTGAAAATGGGTTTAACCATTTTTTCGAAAATCGTTACAAACCTACAAATGATCAGGTTATAAGATTCCTCCAAACACAATACACTCCTTTTTTGTTCACCGTAGTCGAGTAATTATGAAATATTAGCGTGTATACTTGATATATGATTTTTTTATATATCGAAACCTAGGGTATAACAATAATTGTTATAGAAAAATAAAATACGTCAGTAACTTCAATAATTATGAAATGAGGATTCTATTCAAGGTTATTTATATTGTTATTTATTTTTAAGGACGTTTAAAGCCGAAACGATAGTTGTACAAACAATAAGCGTTATAATTACTGTTAGACATTATTAAACTCGTCAACATATACTGGGCTTGATGAGTTATTTGATGACCATGAAAAGGAAGTACAGTCAGTGAAGAACTCAAATAAGTAAAATATAATTTTATTGTATCAGGAACAAGTACTAAAAACAAACACTCAATATCAACAAAATGAAAGTTTATTTTTTGAATTTAGCCTTGATGAAGACCTGAAGTTCCGAGCAAAGCGTAGACATTAATAAAATAAGTTTTATGTATTTGTGTTCTTCACTATTCGCACCTACAACTGCCTTCCGATGTACTTACTAAGTTTGCATATACATGATCCTAAGTGATCTCAGTCCTTAATTAATCGAATCGATGTTTATTCGAAACGTTAACTGTCGTTTTGGAGATTCAAAGCTTTGTGTGTGTGTATCGATCCTCAATTGATACCTTTAATTAAATAATAGTGATAAAACTGCTTGTAAATATTTAAAATTTAAATTAATTTTATGTAATAATTATAGATAAGCTTTGAACTCACTACTGGAATAAAATCATTTATAAACTGAACCAATTTGATTATACACAGAATACCATCCATTAAAATGTTTAATACTTCGAATATTATTTTTCCTTTATGGAAGACTATTTAATTTACATATTGATACTTGAGAAATTAATTCTTCCTTATATATATATTCCTTCCTTATATTATATATATATATATATATATATAATGAAACTTAGCTTTTGGCTCTAACCCATCCTCATCTTTAAATAATGATTAAATAAAGTTGGTTTTACAAAAAAATAACCTCTGATATGCATTAATAAAGATATTGTCAGTAATGCAGTAATGGTGTTAAGTTGCTCTGATGCAATTGAACCAATCTCCAGTGCGCAAACCACATTTTAATCGACTCCTCTTACACTATGGAGGGCCCTTAGTTAGTAGTCTATCTTAGACTTCATCGTCATAACACAGCATAATATGTTTCCTTCATAGCATTAATTATATGTATATATGCCTACTATGGCTGTAAGCTGTTTTTAAAATTCTGGTTCTGAATACGCTTCGATTATATAATTTTGGATGGACATAACATGTCTGAAGTGGGTCCTTCAAAAATGAATATAAATTGCCCCATGATGAGGTTCTTGTCCTATTTACAAAAAACAAACATATAAAACTCGACAAGAAAATTAAATTGAGATTAATATTTCATAAAAGGAGAAATAACTTTTTAATTGTTCATTTAACGCAAGTGATGTGGGAATAATTTACTTCGTTATTGCCAATTATACGGCCATTACGCTCTGGAAACGTTATACACACAATCTATATACTCTATTATTATGTAAAAAGAGAAAACTAGAAACTATTGTGTTCTTTCTTGCGTAATCTTATCCCATTGGTATTTAAAAAAACTGTATCAGTTTGATCTGTAACAAAGCCGAATCTTTCTATTCGTTATTTTGTAATTACGGACTTTCTAAGCCACAGTTTTGTTCAAAGGGTACGGTATTCAGATAAGATTACATTCAAGTAAACACACACGTGTGTGACAGACCAATGTCAGTAAAAATCTGGATATTTGTAAAATAATTAAAATAGTCTTCAAATAATGAAAAAAAATTTCGAAAATAAAAATATTTTGTAATTAAATTTCTTGTATTCGTTCTTCAATGCTGATTTCTGAGATAATAGCTTAATATCTGGTGTCGAAAATGTTTCGACTTGAAAGTTGAATGTTTGTCGAGTTGCTTAATGTGAACTGATATTTTTTAACCAGTAAAAAATATATTAAAAAAATACTTACCAATTAATTTAGTCACCAGGCTATTTACGAACTTCCAAACATTTTGTTTTTAAATAAAAAATAAATATATTATTATTTAACCTTTGACTAGTGTTGCACTATTTTATTATTTATTTATATTTTTCTTGAAAAAATATAAAATAAATTTTACTTATTTGAGTTATTTTACTTTGATGACCCCCCTCTTCCCCTCTATTCAATTACCCCCTATATGGAATAGTATTTGTAGGTGACTTATAACCTACTCATTTGTAGTACTACAAGAGCCCAGTGGGAGAAAAGTCAGTTATTTCACCCGAATTTTTCATAACCTTAATGAAAATACATATTGTTACTATGATAATATTATATGATAAAACTGATGAGTCTGCCAAGTAGTGTGAGGGGAAAAAATGGCAGCTCTTTCAAAAGTTTTAAAATAATTAATTTTTCTTTCGGAGCTTCATATCAATAAAACTGTCTACACCACTATACACTATACTACGTGAAGAAAACTGTCTACACCACTATACACTATACTACGTGAAGAAAACTGTCTACAACACTATACACTATACTAAGTGAAGAAAACTGTCTACACCACTATACACTATACTACGTGAAGAAAACTGTCTAAACCACTATACACTATACTACGTGAAGAAAACTGTCTAAACCACTATACACCATACTACGTAAAGAAAAATAGCTCTTAATGTTGAACACAAATAAGCAAAAACCTATTTATTATTGCCAATATTTCGGCCAAAATTTCTAGTCTTCATCTAGGTTGCTTGGAAGTTGTGGAGAGTCCGGACTGAATTAATCAGGACTGAATATGCATATATAGCCACCGTGAACTTTGATAAAACAATTGAAATAGTGTAAAACTTTATTCCAAAAAGAAGAATGCAGTTAGCTAAAAAAAATATTAATTTATTTTGTATTAATAATTAAACTATTGTAGGAACATAATTAGTAAATATTGTGAAAAATATTTAAGTGATTAGTTAACTTAATTAGTGTTCTATTTATATTTATATGTTTTAGCTCACAGCGTTCCTCTTATCATATAAATTTTTACACTTTTTCAATTAAGACGTCGGCATAAAATACATAAATATTGTTTTTTTTATTTATGTAATTCTTTGCAGACCGCATCTCCCGACAAATTTCTCCACTTTTTCCAATTAATATTCTAAAAAAACATATATATGAATGTGTGAGTGTATTTATAAATAAACGCACCAAACCATTTATTTATTGATGTTATAATTGAAGCAAATGGTGTTAGGAAGCATGCTTGCTTTCCCATTGGAGAAAACATTGGTCTTCCGACGTAAAATAGATTTGCATCGTAGCACTTCTCTTCCGCCCTCCATGGTAGCCTTACTTATCTGTCTTTTCAAACAGACAAATATAGCGAGTAGGCTGGTCGATGTACGACATGTCACAATCTCACAAGAGGAGATCATAGCATAAAAAAAGGCAATCCTTCCCCGCCGAACCCACCCCGCTAAGATCCCCGGCGAGCGACGGTCCTATTTCACTTTTGAAATGTTAGCTTAAAACGGGAAGAAGAGACTTTAAGATAGTTTAATCGAACAATATTTAAAAATCGCCTGAAATTTAAAAACGGCGTGAATTGAAAAAGGCAGGAATTAAAAAAAAAAAGGCACCAACCTGCTCGCTGTAATTGTCTGTAAATGACCATATCATGGTAGTATAGAGTTATAAAAAGTTAATGGATTAACTCATAAACCACCTTTATTATTAATGCAATTTAAAAATAACTATTTTAGACGTCCTTATCTCAGATCATCTGAAAATAAAAATTGAATAAATTATAGAATGAATAGAACAGCGGCTCGCCTTTTCAGATTTTTTTTGTTTCTTGAAAGGATTTTTCCACGAAAGCAGTGGATTTCCTTAACCTTAATTTTCTATGGCCTCCTTTTACATATTTCAAAGGAATGTTTATTCCTACAGGAATTTACTCCATCTCTTTCTTTCTGCCATAATATATATTGATAGTTGAAACCTAATTATTGTTTATTCCGGATCTTCATCAGCATTAGTCTACTAGTGTAATATAACTGTGATTTAGTCGTTGTTGTTGTTAAAAATAAATTTATTAAGTTAATTTTTGTAACAAATTACTAACGTAGAAGCTTTTTCAAACCAAATCTCATTAAAATATTCATAACTAGAATAATACTACTATTGAATACAATAAAAAGAGTTAAAATTTGTACTTAAATGTCTAATATTCTATATCAATAAATTTCATCCATATCATCTTTCACAAAATTTTTGATTATTGCTCACTCATCAAACATCCAAAATGATATTAATATTTACACTAATGTTATAATTTTGAATAACGGTTTCTACTAGTGGATAGAAAATTACTATTTCTCACACCTTTCATTATCATCTTATAGTCATAGAAAAACGAGACCTCCTCATTGTAGTTAATTGTTATAGGGTCAAAAAAAATCAAGAAAAAATTTCCAATATGAAATTGAATGGTTGACATTAATTTGAGGTAATTTCATGTAATTATCAACAAACCTACATCTGAATCTGATAAATATGCAGTAAGTGTTCGCTTTGTAAACAAAGCTGTTGTTTAAAGATAGATTATTGCTCGACCTGTTTAAAAAAAAAGAAATTCTTAAGAGCGTGAAAAACGTTTGTCTCATCTCATCAGGAAAAGTTACAGACTTAATCGTTATTTTAACGGCTTGACTTCTCGTAGGAAAATGAGAGGAACATGAAAATGAGGAATGGAATAGTACTGTGAAAAAAAATTCCGCAAGAGCTTGCATTATTTAACAGGCTTGGTCTAATCCAGCTATTAGGGATTTGATGTATATTATTTGAGTTCTTCACTTATCTCGAAAATGGTTCATCGTACGAAAACAAATCTATCCAAAATTAAAAGTGACTACATTTCCTTTATTATTTTTTACCTATCTGGTATAGTTTTCTAGGTATTCGCTAAATAAAATCTAATATTCCCAGTAAAATTTATTTTCGTCTCACATTTTGCTTCAAATTTATCTTTTAAACTGCTCAATATTTACTTTACAAAACAGAAACGATTTATTTTGTTTCTAAAAAATATATATTTTTTACTAATCTATCTTCAAATGGTAAAAGTTATGGCGGTTTGAGAATGCAAACCATTATTTTTCATAAACATATGGTATGCAATGTGAATGCTAACATGCTAGTTCGCATAAAGAATTGTGATTAACAATAATTACTAAATTACTGTCTATTTATAAATTCAACTGGCAATATCAAACTTTCAACCACTGTTGACAGAAATTAGTAAAATAATATATACATGCTAAACAATAATATATACTTTTAAATAAAATAAGATGGTCTACAACTTTCTTTTAGTCGATTATTTTGTAAAACATAAGGATGAGCAGTATAATGATAAGTTTGACAAAATAAGTGAGACAGATAATTTTTTTTCTTTCTAAGTATGAATTAAAAGAAAACAAGCTTAACATGAAGATAGTCTATACAGTCCAACCAATCCTAACACTATCCTCACCACGTATGCAGATGAAAAATGTTTGCTCGCAGTTAATAATAACCCTTTAATTGCATCCCAAACTATCCGATCCCATATCACAGCGCTTGAAGCGTCGTAATTGGAGTATTAAAATAAATCCCCAACAAATCTCATCAAATTACATTTACCCTTCGTCGTAAACCTACAGACTGCCCTACAATATCCAGTAAGATCCACTACCTTGGACATCTGGACAAACGACTAACCTGGAATCCTCACACAAGACTGAAAAGACAGGAAACTGCACGTCTACTATTACAGCACTTACTGGACAAACGGTCTAAACTTCCAGTTAATTACAAAAGACTGATCACATGACTGTAATAATGCCTATATGGACATATGGAGTTGAGTTTTATCGGCCTTGAACTAAACCTTCGAATTCCTCTCGTATCCAATCCTTACAATCCAAAATCCTTCGTAAAATCATTAGTGCTCCTGACTTTATCACAAATAAAATCATACATAAAAACCTTAATGTTTCATATGTAACCGATCTAGCCCGAAACAGACATCATTCCTTCCTTAAACTCCCTAACCTCCCAAACCAACTAGTTTCTAATCTAGGTTCCTCTTCCACTCCTCAAAATCCTCCAGGGTGCTAGAAAAGAAGATGGCCACGAGACCTACTTATGTAAAAGCGTCATTAGACTACTACCATGGGTTGTTTCTCTACACGCTTGTATCATTCCATTATAATATATATAAAATTTATAATTATGTACTGTTATAAATTTCAATAAAGATATAAAAAAACATTAAAATAGGTCATCCTCATAACCATCGACATCAATGAAACATTTCTGGCTACCTCATTCTTCCCTATGAAAAACTAATCTTGCCTGAGTACGTGTTTCTGACCGAATCTAATTTCGGACTATTGCAGAACATAACTAGTAACAAATTAATATTAGGCGAGAAGGTTCAACGTGTTAATAAAAAATGTTATTTATTTATTTTTCTTAATTATTTTATTTCAAGCTAACACCTAGACAAAAAATAGAGTTTCAAGTATCAGTGTATCTTGCTCCTGACAGTGTATCATCACTTCAAAAAAGTTTAGTTATACTTAAGTAATTAGCAAGTGTGATTTAAAAAAATTTATTAGTAATTAGATATTACGTTTGCTGTGTTGTTACCTCGTCTTCTAAAAAAAAAGAATTCCTGTTACAATCCCAAATCACTGGAATGACAAGATAGTCGAATCTAAGTTTCTTCGTAACTTGTCTGACATACGAGCTGAAGTAAGATGAACTTCATTCTTCGGGCACATCAACTTGAAGAGGAAATGCCATTTTGAAACAGTATTGATTTATTTATGTAAATGCTTCGGATAGTGGTCGTCCTTCCTTGTCCACTAATTCGATACATCGACTGCCCCGACCCTGGCCTCGATGTATCGAACCTAGTTTTAGAAGATTGTCGTAATCTGCTACCTCCGGGATATCGGTATTTGGAACGGACTGAATGGAAACCTAGAAATCATCATTAGTTCCCTGTGATCGATATTTATTGTTAATTGTTTCACATTTATTAACAGTGACCTTCGTTTAGGACCAGTAAGCAAAAATAGAGGGGTCACCATAGGTTAATTATTTTACAATATTTTCGATGTTTCATAACTAAGGAATTTTAACAAATACACGATTGGTTATAAACCCTTCAAAATAATGAAATGTATTCTAGCTATTTATACTCTCACATGGGTCAGGGGTCAGAAGTTCAGTACTTTGTAAGGAAGCATTGGTTCTTGAAGAACGGTAATCAAGGAGGTGATTAGTTCGTGATTAACCCCCCCCCCTTTCCCGAACCCACATGGCTGACTTACAACTATATGGCGAAACAAAAAATAATTATCCGCCACAGCTGGATTCAAACCCAGTTCCTTCGAGTTACTAGCACAGTGCCTTTACTCACTCGTGTGTTTTAAACTTAACTAATTCCAATTAAATCAATAGGTCCAAATAATGCTTACTTCACCCCTCACCATATCACTAGATTATAATTTTAGAGAAACGTCATACAGGCATAAGGCCTGGTACCTGAGCACAATCCTTACCCTATAAACCAAGGGTGTCCAACTTTTCTGCTTTTTATCTACTTTTTTTCTTAGACGTAGTATAAGGGGGAAGATGGGGTGTGAAGTGCATGCTATGTTATACGCTGTGTTTCAGTATAAAGTGCATTCCAGGGAATATTAAACAACATTTATCATTCCCCATTCTAAAAAAGTAATCAAGTTCCCATTCTTAATTGAAGTGATAAGTTTTCGATTTTTTCGGTTTACTACTCATGTTCACGGGTATACTAGAATGAAAAACAAATATGACAATTTAAAGAATAAATGTTGAATTAAATATTTTCCTAGAAAATTCAAAAACTCCTGAACTGCGGTAATTATATACGTTAAATTGAGAGAAATAATAAAAATACTGCACATTAGGACCGGGGACAGCATTTCAAGTATATTAAAATCTGATATAGATATATTCAAATTTACTAGAAGTATGTTAAAGTTATAATATATTTATTACGATTTACTATACTGACTTCTTAATTTAAATAGAATTATTGTTATTCCTAATATATTTGTAATTCTGTTCCATATTATTCTCTCAGTAATGATCGCAGTTTAGAGATCTGTTACCTAGAATGTTCTCTTATTAAGTTAGATAGACAGATAAGAAAAGCAATTTAATTTATAACAAAGATAAGGTACTTGCATTTTAAACAGAAGAAAAATTGAAATCGTAGTCACCGAGGATAAGTAATTCTGATTAATAATAATACTGTTCATACGAAAGAAAAGAAGCTAACGTCTGACACTACCAAATGTTCAAGCAAACTGACTGCGTTCTTTAATGAGTCGAGTCGTAACTGCTGCGTCCGATGACAAGTGTAACACTGAAGTCAAAGTGTATTGTACTCGGTGGGCCGAGATCACAGTATATGGCTGACAGAATTCTAGTAACTCCCAGAATCTATTAAACCATTGTTAGAAAGTTTGTCTTCTACAATCGCTTCAAAGTCCATGGTACACGGAATTACACCCCAGACAATGGAAGCGATCGACCAAAATTGGCCTCAAGATCGACTTGTTGGCCACACTGCTATAAACTACTTCATACAATAAACATAGTATAAATACATAAAAAGGAAAATCATATGTGTATGCATAAGTTCAGTGAATATATTAGATAAATAAATGAAGGCATTAAAAAAATCAGTTCATAATTTCATAAATACATGTGTATATACTGTGGCATAGCGTGGGTGTCAGGAATTTTTTGCCGCTCCCTTCTTTAGGTATTCATTTTAAAATACTGAAACAAAAATTACTTTACAGTAATTCTAAAGAACTTATTGGCAAGAATAATTATAGTCGTCATTTATTGAACAGGTTACAAATAAAAAAAACATGAAATGAAATATTTCAGATTTTTATAAGCTATTAGTATTATCTATTGTGAACTTTGCTACCCTCTGAAAGTGCCGTCGGGTACCAGCTGCTTCTTCCCTCCCTTCCTCACACTACGCTACGCCACTGTTTATATAAGGTAAAGATAAATGAGATATTTTATCCAGACAAACATTTAATTAACATAGTACTTAAAGTTAGAAGAAATATTAATTAATTAAAAACAAAAGGTAAAAATACATAATTAATAAAATGATAAATAGATGAATACAATAAATAAATAAGGAATAATAGTACTTAAATATAAAACAATTTCTTCATAAAACTAGAGGATGTGTCCTCCATTTTTACTGCCTTGGGTATCGTAAAAATAAAACAGCTCATAAACAAGAAGGTTGGCAATAAAATCACATACACAGAAGCAATAAAAAATATTTTATTTTTACTGCAAGTAATTTCAACAGTATTATTGTGTTTAAATTTACTCGTAAGGATATTATCTTGCTATTACTAACAATATAGAAGATTAAGATATAGAAGAAATAAAACGTATTACTTAATTTACGAGATATAATGACGTCACAATTAGCTTAAATTATAATTTGAAATGTAATTTTTTCTATTAAATGTTAGTTTTTTTTAAGACAGGATTTTATTGTCAGGCAATGATCTTAACGAGCCCCATGTTTTTATTTTTACTGTACATGCTTAAACTTAATTAAGTTTGTTATAAAATGTATTAACTTAATTAGTACTATTCAGAATGTAAGAAGTCACTAAACCCATTCTATACTATTCTAACATTCTCTTGTTTGACCCTGGAGGAGGTCAATGTTTTAAGTGCGTGCTTAAACTCCTCCTACCTGAGTTGTTATTTGAATTTAATTTTATTTATAATTTTTTCCTAATTAAATCGAATTCGTAAAAAAAAAACTGATAATTTCGTTAACACACCATGTTTTTTTAAAAATTTAGTTAACACACCATATTAATTTAATAATATAATTGTACTATTCTTATTTTAAAAAATACCATTAAATAAATTAATCCTTTGAGAAAAATTTCTTCTCCAAAAAAAAAAAATTCGACATAACGTTTCTAAACTCGGAAAAAAGTTGAGAGTCAATCGGATTGAAATTAAAACAAAAGATGGAAATTCAGACTGCTGTTAATATAAAAATTTTTCATCTTCAATTACGTATATATTTTAGATAAATCTACTAATAACGCCTAATTAATTCCCCAGAAAAGAACTAATTGTTAAATATTATAATCATGAAACGAAGTGACATAACATGATCTTAATTCCAAAACTAATTAAGAGCATTTTTAAGAGTTGTTTTGAATGAATCATAAGAAACCCCGAATTCACGGTCAGAAGCAATGGAACTATAATCAGAGATGGACAAGTTAGATTCACGATCACTGTTATAGCTTTCACTATTACTGTTATTGTTACTATCACCGTCACCGTTAATCTAAATCGCCCAGCTTCGGAGAAAATAGAGATGTGTTTTTCAAATAAGGAAAACCTCATGGATCCATCTGAAACTTAACATTAATACAATGGTTTCTTTGTAAAATTCAAGTTGTTATTCTTTTTTTTTTTTTTATATGAATTTAAAGATAAAGTTTGTTACAGGATTTTTCGCATTCGCTCATGTGTCATTGAATGATTTAGAGCCAGAAGGGAATGAAATGGTATTCATGAGTTATTAGATAACCAGATGATCCCATTAAATGTAATCACTAATGAAATTACCAGGCCATTGATAGACAGGACGGAAGAGCGGACAAAGGACAATTTAAAGGAGATGAAGGATATTAATGAGCCGATAAGTGATTAGCATGAGGCGGCCATTGTTCCATCGACTTAATCGATATTAAAGGGGCGCTGCATGATGCATGAGCCGTGGGCCCAAGTCTTCAGTCTCTTTGTTCTTACCATCCTCAGTTCATCATTTTATATGGATTTACTGTCCTTGCGTAACCTCTCTTTCAATAAGGCCCACGCTATTTATTGGCCAATCTACGGCTTTTCGATCTCTTCTTTGCCATTCTTGGAAGCTTTTTACATCCCGATTCCAAAAGAAATTAATATGACAGAGGCCTGAACCAACATTTAGTCAATACTATATCATTAATGCGATCTCATAGTAGTGTAAGATACACTTTAGTTATATGAAGATAGAAAACAAAGACTCCGTGACATACAATATACGACTATTATATATAACTCACCTGCTAGAGTGTCCTTTGACAATTATGCTCGACTACTAATCTTCAATTCTCTCTAGAATATCTTACCTCAAACATGAGGGAATATTTATGTACCCTTCTGAGAGGTATATCGATAGAGGGGATGTCGATGGTAGACTGAGGAAGAAGGCGTTCCTCGGATGAAAGAGCCTAATAAATTACAAGAACTTGTTAAACACAATGAATCAGCGAAGACGTAGCAATTCACACCTTCCACATGGAGTGCCATAAAAGGTGAATGAAACTTGTACTGCCCTAAGAAGGGTCGAGAATTTTGTCAATGTATTCCCGACACCCTATCCCATCATAGCAATAAATGCCAATTATCAATTTTTTTTTTACTACTCTCTTTGAGATAAACATTTAAATTGTATATTTATACATCTATAGAGTATACAAATATAATTTAAATTAAAATAATGATGATGTATATACATTTATAAAAATTATAAAGCCACAAGTACTATATAACTCTGGAGCATTCGCCAAACCATCCCATGTCTTTCTGGGTCTTCCTTTCATTTCTGTTTGATCTAAATAAACAAAACACTTTTAGGACACATAAATATTATCGATGCATATAAGAGGCTTTAATCTTACTAATTTCCAAACAAATGTACTTTGAACAGTTTAAATCAAGTAAACAAATCAAAAGAATTTCTCTTACAGTAAGATTTGAAATTAAAACTTTTAAAAAATGTACATCCAATCCTTACAGTCCAAAATCCTTCGTAAAATTCTTAATGCTCCTTACTTTGTCACAAATCAAATCATCCATCAGGACCTCAATGTCCCCTATGTTGCCGATTTGGCCAGAACCAGATACCAATCCTTCCACAATAAACTTCCCAACCACCCAAACCAACTCATTTCTAACCTGGCTTCTCCTTCAATACCTAATAATCCTCCTAGGCGTCTGAAAAGAAGATGGTCTCGAGATCTTCTCCTTTAGAAATGTTTTTGGAGTTCTATCAATGGGTAGATTCTCCACATGTTTTTGTCATGTCATAATATCACTTACTTGATGTGTATATATGTATACATTTGTAAATATCAATAAATAAATAATAAAATGTAATGTGCTATCGAACCTTTATTTTCAACATACCTGCTATCATGACTGTTAACATTAAAATCCTGAAATTGGCTACCGTTGACCAAGGTTCGCTATCAAACAAGTTGGTAACCTTTTCTTTCATATCAGTTAATTCTACACTGCATCCTAACAACTTTTATACAATTAACGCCTTGCTGAGAGCTCACTAACGTAAACAAAGATTTCCCCTTACATAAGACATCCATTACTGAAGCGGGTAAACAGTGAGGCGCACGGGAGGTGTGGCGCATAGCCTTGCACAACCCGGCACGCGCCTCAAAGGTCTTCTTTAAGGTGTGGTGCGCTGCTGTCAAAGCCCAACGGTGGCATTTGCTTATAAACTGTTTGTAAGTGTTAAGTGATAATGGATTTATAAGCATTTTACTAACACACTTTTTTCAACTAATCATTTATTTTATTATATTAAATTGTCCTCGTATCATTATTTTTTTTATTCTATTTCAGGTAAACGATCAATTTTATTCAAATACACAAAATAGATATTCAGTATTATTTATAATAATTGAGATTGAGTAAAATGTAATTTTTTTTGGAACCATCATCAGCCGGATGTACCGGAATAAAATATGGTAACGGCATCCTAATTTTGGAAACATTTTAAAATTGACTTGTTATAAGCCCTATATTCTTTTTTTTTTTCTTATGGCGTACAACAAAAAATTTAAAATAATCTTCACTTAATTTATTATTAATATTTATTGAAAAGAAAAGTTTTTGAATCATTTTCTTGAAAGTATGTTGATCGAAGAGATCTGGAGAAGACTCTACCAAAAAGTTTCTAACTAACGAAAAGTAAAATATTACCTCTTCAAAATGAAAGATAAATTAAAATTGAAAGTCCTTTCAAATTTATAAATTTGAGATAATATTTCTTTAAGTATCACACTAAGTCCTGCAGAAAAAGATAAAACTCTCCACCCGCATGTTTATACCGTTTATCAACTGACAATGAAAACATTGAACCCACAAAAATATGTAATTTCTCAGTATTAGAAAGTGTTTAAAAGACCATCTTTATATATGGTTTATGTACAGGTCACTTTTATATGCTGCGTACATTATAGTACAAGAGACTGGTAAAAAAAAAAAAATCAATTATTTCACCCCGATTCTTTATTACTGTAACGAAATCTGCGTATTATTACTAGCCAAAATTGATGAGTCTTTCAAGTAAAGTTAGGGGGAATAAAAAATGGTAGCTGTTTAAAATCGTTTCAAAAATAAAATTATTCGGAACTATATATCGTCAAAACTACCAGCAGAACTAGAATATCTAATAGAACATCGTTTAAAAATAAATTTAATAAAATATGAGCCCTCACGGAGCTATTTACGTACAATAGTTCCCGGGGTTCAGTGTTTTATTTAAAGCAACATTTCATATAATAAAATTAGTAATTAGAGAATTTATTGTAGGAAATCTATATCTCAGAAATTATGAAACTTACAGATGTCTATTAGCACTTAAATTAAAGCTATTTTGATGTGTAGCAGTCTTCATTATATTTACCAAAATATATTAACTAGATGTTGATTTCTAGCTGTTCGGAAGTTGTTACTTCTCCTATTCGGCTTTTGTACCCAATAAATAGTTGAAACTATTTCGTTATCGCAACCGTAAATAAAAATAAAAATTCGGTTTGGCTTTCTGAAATAATTTATTTTTTTCCCAATACACCTGCAGTTCTATTGGTAATAGTTCCATATTTTAGAAAACTATTAGGTCATATTAAAATCGATAAAGCCCCGGAAAAGCAAAAACCAATAAATCTCAACAAATCAATATAACCTAATAAACTTCATGTTGAAAGATTAATAGTACAGGTTTCAGTTAGGATCTATTAATTCTGAAAGTTATCTTCTCATTTGCTGGTTATATTTTGTACTGGCTAAGGTATGCAGCTTGCGGCTATTGCGTACACAGTAAGTGCATTTTCAAAGCTGTTATTAAAGACGCCCTTCACATAGATCTAGCCTGTCATTAAGAACAGTGCAATGAGCTTACGGGTTGTGAATCTTTCGCAAGTCGGTTGCTAAAACCTCCTTTGTAATGCGTCAAACCTATCCATAAGTCAGTTTATCCTTTTCTACCGGCATTACCATCTCTCATAGTTTCGAAACCCTATTTCAGAGTGGCATTTTCGAATTTGAATTTCATTCAAAGCGCATGGATGATCATAGGAGGATGAATAGGCACTGACTGCACCCTGATAAATAGAGCCTCTGACCTACATACTGCTCCTCAATAGCGAACCCCCATAGTTCCGGACATCGTATTATCTTCCATCACCTCTTTGTTCTAGCTCTTCTAGTGCGAGAAAGTTCCCTCTGGTTGCGAAACATTTATTCCATTTAAATCAACCTAAGGAATGCGATGTCGACTATTAATCACGGGTTTGATTGGCTGGATTTTTCCGTAGAGACAACATTTCGAAACTCCAGGAAAGAGTTTTGGTTCTCTTAAATTTCTTGGAATTGGCCTAAAAATGAGAATTTGGAATTGATAATTATTTGTTTCAATAAATTATGAAATATTGTACATCGTGTTTTCCAAACATTTTTTCATAAAAATCCATTAAAATAAATCAATAAATAGCTTCTACTACAAGCTAAATTTTAAATTATTATCACTTGTGATATAATTATTGCAAAATTCTTTCTTGCATATATACTTTTATATGATATAAATATAAGCCTATGTTGAAATTCTTTTAATATGCTCTTTAGGACCATAACGTTTCTTTGTTGTCTAGAAAGAAGAGTATGTATTTCTTTTCACATGAGGCACTTTTTCCAAAATAACGGGTCACTTTTAAATTCTGCCCCAGAACTAAAAAAGTAAAAGTTGGAGTATTTTAAGCCGGTCACGAAAGGCGTTAATTTGTCTACTTAAGAGACAATTATTAGCTTTCTCAACTGTAGAGAATTTCCTCTTGTTTTAGAACCTCTAAGCAGTTAATTTTTCTTAATTCATCTAGAAAATAAGAAAATAAATTAAATTGGTTTCATACGTGCGGATTCGGACCCCCCATTAACTGTATTAACTATAAACTATTAAATGTGATGTCAATTTATATTACAAATGCATGATACAGACTTGAGGAGAATCTAACCTGTGGTTGACCTAATAAAATTTCTAGATTAGAAGGTCACGAGACCATCTTCTTTTGAGATGCCTTCCAGGATTAAGATAAGTTATTAGAGGAATCAAGTAAGTTTGCCTGCTGATAGAGTTTATCTTAAACAATTAGCTGGATATGGTCAAATACGCAGCCTTTGGTTACGAGAGGGATTCGATGGTTTAACTCCATAGGTCAAATAGGGCTTAAAAAATTATGTTCTTAAAACCTTATCTTTAAATAGGGCTTATTACAGTCATATAAGTGAGTCTTTTGTAATTAATTGAGTGTTTTAATATTCGGAGTCGACATTCCTGCCTTTTCAATCTTATGTAAGTATTCCTAATGGCTGAGTATCAAATGTAAATATTTTTATAACTAAGTTATTTCAGTTTGAAATCGGAGAATCCTGTACAATAAAGTACATAATGAGGTAACAATTAAAATGATCCAACAATTTTATCGCTATTTCTACCACCAATGAGAATAAAATAATTTTTCTTTGCTAATAAAAGACGAAAAAAAAAATGGAATATAATGATAGTATAAGAATAATATTATTATTTAATTGCATTCTATTCTCAAATTAGATTCAGAAAATTTATATATTCGAATAAACAAATTATTGATATCGTAAACTTACGACTATCATACTTGTATGATTAATTATCTAGGTTTTTTTAATTAAGTTTTCGTTTAAATTTTTACTACTGTCTCATCATTCAATATTTTGGAAAATTCATAAACCAAATAGAATTTTTATTTTTTACATATAACCTAATATTGCTTAGTTGTATGGTAATATGTTTCGTTGGATGGGTAACCGTAGTGATACAAATATTATTCTCTAATAGATTTGTTAATATTATATTGAAAAAAAGAAATCAGGATTGATTGCTGGATGGATTTTTATTCTCGTTGTTCGTTAATAGTGTGACTTTAAAAACATTTAATTCCATTAGTACGTAATGAAAAGAAATAAATTTATAAAAAAATGTTTAAAAATAATTTTAGTTTTTCTCCAGATGTCTTTAGTAAATCTTACCAGTACATAAAAAAAGGCGATATTCTATGGAATATTACCAATTTTTTAAATATGAAAACTATTAACTTTAATATCTCAATTATGAAACTCGCGAACTGTGTAACATTTTGATTATAATCTATAAAGTCATTTATATCATTTCAGGAAGTGCTCGTATTCCATGATTATAAAATAATTCTAATGTATAACTGGAATTTACGTGCTTCTATTTTGATATGAAACCGATGGAAAAATTCCAAACCGGTTTTCGTAATCGTAAAATTTTTGTCAGACCATTTTATTCGCTACTTCGTAAATCTTTAAAAACATATAAATATGTAAATTTTCCCGCGTTACATCGAATAAGGAAATTATTTAAATCCCACATTTTTTTTTTTTTTTTTTTTTTTTTTTAATTTCAAGTAAAGAGGAATAGTTTTCAAAAGGATTTCGGTAGGCTCTCTCACATTTTCATTCCTTTTTTAGAATGTGAGTTAATCCAATACGATTTTATTTCTATATTCTATCTTTTTAAGCTTCTCACGTTTTTCAAAGATGTTCCGATAACAAGTTTATCTGTGGTTACTACGATCACTTTACTACAACCATTTCACGCCAAATGGAACATTGAACAATCATCACTGCAAAATCCTCTATTCATAGCTGCTAGAACTCCAACAGTCTACAATTTTTCTTTTACCAGAGAGAGCTACTTTACTACACTAATAATAATAAAAACTGGTCAATAAATACAATATAGTTAAAATTTATATCATCGATTGTATAAAGTATATTACAAAAGTACTGATACTAATAATATAAATATTATTCATAAAATAATAAATATTTTGAGTAGATTTTAAATTTCTAAATACTTCTGAATTCTTAAAATCTTCCATTATTTTTAGGAGTTTAAGTTTGCATTGAGGTACTACTTATGTCTCATGAATTCTTTAAAATGAACTCTTCTCTTTCTCGATTTCCAATTACAGTAGTATAAATAGATGAAATCTTAATTCGAGAAGTTGTTCCGGGGTGTAGTCAGAAATTATGAACACTCATAAGCGATGCGCATTTTATTGTGCCAACGTTCCAACGTGGTATTCAGACCTTTTTAAAGGCTGTGTGCACACAAGATAACCAAGTTAGAATAAAAGGGAGAAAAAAAAAACATAAGGATGATAGCAAACAGTATCAAAAATATAAAAGAAGAAAAATCTAATATAATTTTACTCGTACATACATGTAAATAATGGAAAAGTTGCAATTAAAATCAAAATAAAAGTGAAAAAGAAAACGATTTAATAGTCATAACGAAAATTTCAAAATATATAAGTAAAATAACACTCATAAAGGATTGTAGTATAATGATGTGTAGGCCATAATGGATTATAAAATGATTTATAACATGATTCAACGTGATTTAACTATTATTGTTCCCAATATTATTGCTAAATCAAGCTTATCTATATCAATTTAGTTTTTATCACACTTATATAACTTGGTATTTTAGTTTTTAGTTGTGTTATTTTACTCACACACTTTCTAGCTTTTTTATATCTTTTTTTTATCAATTTTTCTATAATTTTAATTTTTGTCATTATCTTTTTATTTTTATAATTAATTTTTTTCTTACATGATCGTTATCTCGTTTGTAATTAGTTTTGAAGAAGGCCTGAAGTCCTTCCCCAAACGTTTTCACACTAGAATAAATATTATTCTTCGCTCCTGACCGCAACTCCATCCATCTCCTGCTCATATTGATCCGCGGTCAACAATAAACGCATTGTAGGAAATCTTAATTCATTTATTATTTCTTTGAGAGGATAAAATATAAATGCTAGAATAACATTCGCTTGTCTAACGTCTGAAATTTCTCAATAGATTCGTTCATTTTTAAAATTATTTTTGTAAAACAATATTTTATTAGTTTTAACATTCTTATAGCATACTTTAAGTCAGTGCTTCAAAAATTTATTCAAAAGCAGTATTTGACGTATGTATCAATAGGAATGGGATTTTTGTCTGATAAATATTTGAAAATATGTACAAAAACATGTTGTTGTTTTTTTTTTTCATAATAAAACGTAAATGGGAAAATTCCACTTAAAAGTCTGAAAATAAACTTAATACCATTTAATTTTTTTTTTATTTGTTGAAAGGTTTTTTTTAAAAACATTACATTTAATTGTAATGGTTATTATCCTCACCTTTTCTAATCAATAAATTTTAAAGTGTGTTGCACCTTAATTTTTAAAAATCAAATCTTTTATTGTGTTCTAAAATAATTTTATATCAACCGATAAATTATTCCTAGTCCACAGACATAATGTTTGTATATGGCACTTAAAAGCCATAAAATCTCATCAACTTTCATAACATTGAATGTTTATTTTGGCTTCTCGAAAAATAATTGAGGACCTTTTGTGCTATTATTTTTTTTATTTACAAAAAAGTGATGAAGGAAATATGGAATAAATATGTAATTATAAAAAAAAAAAAAATTAAAAACTGGAAACTGTATAATAAAATAGAGCATATGGCCTGAATATGAAATATTTAAAAATCTATTAAAAATTTCTAGAAAGCATAAATATGAATATATAAGTTTCAAAAAAGAATATTTGAAAACATAAATACCCATCCTTATATATCAAGAATATTATTCATGTTTTTGATTATATAGAAAAGCCATTCTGATTTTCCCAAAGATGTTTGCAGTTTGCCGACCATTGTTCTAGAAATGAACATGTTGTTCCATTCCATCTCCTCAAGTCTGGTATCGCAAGAGCAGTTTGTTCCACTAGAGCAAAACAAAACTTGACGTTTGGTATTCAAATCCACCCAAGGTGTTCAAGTCGATTTTTAAAGAACAGAATACGCTCCAGATAACGCAATCCAAATCTTTGCCAGATGGAAAGAACTATGGACCTTGTCGGTGCCTATACAATAGGCCTGGCACAGTATCCTAATGTATTCCAGACATGCTTAAATTTGACACAACACGGAGGAATAAACCACACAGAGTAGGCGTATTATTTTTATTTATGAAGGAGGCTAGGAATTGGCTTAAGCCCCTGACATATCCTTTTGAAATAGGTTACAGATGGTTATTTTTAAGTTTGTCTCTTGTGTGTGACCTTTGATTTATGGTAAAATAATAAGATTGGCGTCAATGGTAACACCGCTTCGAACATCGAGGGCCTTAACCTCCCGCCTCGAATCTGTGACCCAAAGCTTATTTGACATTCCCTGCCCAGCCGTCAACCAGCTCGATCTTGACCGCGATATAAATAGATATGTATTATATATGCTGGGGAAAAGGCCTCCCCGTAGGATATGGCTATCGGGTCCCTCCATCGGCTTGGTTCCGCCTGGCTAATCTTTGTCCTCTTGCAGAGCTCAAAGTTTTTATTTTCTCTTTACTCAGGAACTGATTTGCATTTAGGTTGTAGTTTAATGTCATTCATGAAAGTATGGATCCTTTCCTTTACTTTCCATCATTAGAAATATTTAATGATTTATGTCATATCTGTTAACATATAATTGAGGAACTTAATCTCTTATGTTTCAGTAAATTATAGTTTGTTTCCTGTGAGATGAAGGAGATGGATGGATGAATTTAAGTTATGAATGATTAAATGAATCGTACACCCTAGTGATTCACTCGTAAGAGTCAGGAGTCGTCTGATTCTCTATTGATTCAGAGTTGAAGGAGTGAGTGTGGGGATATTTTATTCTGTTTAGAATTATTACATCACTCTAAGCTATTTAAATCCAATTTAAACAAAAACTAAAATAATAATATAATCTGTATTATTTAAAAGTAATTTGAAGTATAGACAGTGAGTACAGTTAGAAAATGAGTCTCCATACTCTTTAAAAGGTAAACACTAAATGTATTCTGTGAAGATAGGTAAAGCAAGCCAGCGGGTGTTTTTTATTAATCTTTAATGTTAACTTTAATCACTAAGAGGTTTATTAATTTAACTTTAGGGAATTGGTAAACAGCCTTAATGATTATGAGGCCATTATAGCCGAGAGTGACAAAGCTGCTAATCCCTACTGGGGAGGGTCTGAGAGGGGGAAATTGGGAGAGAGAATTTGTCGGTCAAATGAAATAAATATTGTGAAATGGAATGGACAAGAAGGGGAAAGAAAAAAAGGAATAAATTGAAATATTTGTATTAAGTGTGTAGACTGAATTGATTGTAAAAGAAAACTGTGGGGAAAAAAATATTCTCTTTCTATTTTATTATATCATGTAAAAATATGTAATTTATATATGTCCGATCACGGATTGATTAGTATGCTGTGTAATGTTGCAACCCGATTTATTTGGGCAGCATGAATGAACAAAGCATTTCTCTCTCTTTAGCCCACCCAACTCTGGAATTTTCTATGGAAGCAGTTATTTTTCATGAAGAATTCTCGTATAAAATCTAATTTTAAATTATAAATTTTCTGAATTTTATATCTTTTATAATTAGTTTTATAAAATTTGTAGAAATGCTTCATAAAATTTTAAAATATGGAACATAAAGAATAAAATCTCTTGAGAATTCAGTCCCACGTAAGAAATCGCCGTTATTCATTATGTGGAGCGAAAATGCTTAAATTATTGAATGCTCAAACAGGAAATTGAATTCCGGAACAATTTTGTTCTTTTCGATTGTCTGCATCGTTTGTGCACAATTCGTTGTAAACCGTAAAAAATTATTCGTTTTTTTTTTTTTGTTTTTAGATTTGACACTTCAAAATAAGTTGGACTGGACAAATCATCTACGTAAAATTCATTTTAAAATCATATTTTCTTTAATAATTCTTCGTGTAAAATACCTTTTTTAATAGTAATCTATAAAAATCGACTACACTAGCTATAGAAACTCCATTCATCATAAGTTAGACCTACGAAGAAGTTTTATTTTTTAATTCTAAAAAACTCAAAAAAAAAAATGTTCATGTGTTAATCTTAAACACCCTGCAAAATAGATAAATTTTCAGTAAATTACGTTGTTGTTTTTTACTTTTATCAAGTAATAAAACTTGTCAATTTAAAATTAATAGTATAGCAAAATCGTAAAAAAGTATCTTAATATCATAAGATAATGATATTGCAATCCTTTTTACAATATTACAATTTTTTGTCCTTGAGTTGCGAGCCTTTTCTTAGAGGAATTTCAATTATATCATTTCCTGACCAAAATTATATTTAATAATTTTTTTTGCCTCTACTCCAAAAAATCATTTGCTACAAAAATTAGTCTTACTAATCTTATAATATTTTTGTAACAGTTTCGTCCATCCTTAATTTTGTCTAGTAGGTTCAAATTGGGGGCATACTAGTGATAAGTTTGTTGCTTATTTGGTCGAATGTTCTTTTCCTTATGAGATTTTATTAAACTTTAAACTTCTTGTCATTTATTTTTTTTATATAATAAATCACTACCCGAGAGTAGAAAATATGCAATTTATGCAACTCACATTTAAATCATTAAGTCAATTTACACGGGAAATGTTGATGAACTAATCGTGTAGTCTAGATTTCATTGCCTCCGTGATTAATGGATACGTTTTTCTTCAATGGATTGTCCTTGTGGAACAATAAAAACAATTGCTGTTCAGATACTATCTGCAATAACGTAGTGATCTGACGTTATCGAAGATGGATTCCAGAGTTTCATAAACTATTTTACCCACTAGATCCTATCTCCTATAATCAAATGGTCGAAGAATGGATAAGAAGTTGTAAGCTATATTTAATGAAGAGGTTGAGAGAGAAAGAAAAAATCTCCGATTAGCGTTGAGCAAAGCTAAGGCAATCTCAAGCTCGGATCCTCAATTAATGAAATATTGTGCCTTCGTCCTTGTGGTGTCGACTCCTCACGATTGAACTTTTGTTCTTGTGAATAATTGCCGAAGAGTGTCTTGTGAATGATTGCCGAAGAATGTCTTGTGAATGATTGCCGAAGAATGTCTCAATCGGTTTTGGTCATGTCAGAATGAAGCTGTCAATTTTTAATCTCTAATTTTAGATGACCTATCGCCGGTGTGCATAAGAATACTTCCGCAATGTTCTCGTTTCGTTTACTTCTCCTCGCTTGCGATTGTGTAGGATTTTTAAATGCTGTCTAGATAAGATTTCAACGTAAAATAGTTTTGAATTTTTTTTCCCTCAAAGATTAAAAGCATTATGAAGTTGAAATTAAAAATAATTAATTTTCATTTAAAATGTTTAAAAATTAAAGTTTTTCTTACCCCACCTATATTTTTCATAACAACGAATTTTTCATAATTTTATTTAATCTGCTCATAAATATATTTTATGTTTTAATAATTGTTGGAGACTTTTTTGTTTAAGTTAAAAAAAAATGTCTTTCATCTTTTATTTTTTTATTAGTAACTTCTCAATCCTATATTTCAAAACACGTCTCGTCCAATATAGACCAAATCATCTCTTAAAAGTTTTATAATTAATTTTAATTTTCTATTGAAAGCTTCTAAATGGAATACAAATTTTCTTTTTTAGCTAATGATTAAACTTGAATGTAAATCAAATTCCAGAAGTAAAAAAAACTATTGTTAAGCCAGTGAATCTTCATGTTTTTATTTTATTTTTTAAAAATTTATTTATTGAAATTTAGATTCTAAAAATAAAAATACAAACAGTAAATGTGAACTATGCTGTAAAGTTGAGCAGTGTTTTATAATACAAAATAAATAAAAAAAAGTTTTGTATTCAAAAAGTTCTATTTTTATAGTCGCTATTTTATCTGTATTATTTATTCTTTTTTTAATAATTTATTTATTGATATTCACAACTGTATACATATATACACATCAAGTTAATTTGCTGTAAGTGATATTATGACATGATAAAAACATGTGAAGAATCTTAATATATTAATAGAACTCCAAAAACATTTCTAAAGGAGAAGATCTCGAGGCCATCTTCTTTTCAGACGTCCAGGAGGATTATTAGGTATTTACAACTGTATACATATATACACATCAAGTTAATTTGCTGTAAGTGATATTATGACATGATAAAAACATTTGAAGAATCTACCCATTAATAGAACTCCAAAAACATTTCTAAAGGAGAAGATCTCGAGGCCATCTTCTTTTCAGACGTCTAGGAGGATTATTAGGTAGTGAAGGAGAAGCCAGGCAAGAAACGAGTTGGTTTGGGTGGCTGGGAAGTTTATTATGGAAGGATTGGTATCTGGTTCTTGCCAAATCGGCAAGATAGGGGACATTGAGGTCCTGATGGATGATTTGAATTGTGACAAAGTAAGGAGCATCATGAATTTCATGAAGGATTTTGGACTGTAAGGATTGGATTCGAGAGGAATTAGATGGTTTAGTGGAGCCCCATAGCTATTATTTATTCTTAAAATTGAAAGGTGGTGGATAAAAACGGGTAGTATTTCAGAAGTATGATGATCGTAATCTAATATACATCTGGTGATTAGTAAAAAAGAATAGTGTTCATAATAATAAAATTAAACCTACTAAAAAAAAACACAATAATTTTGTCTATCATATATATTTACCTATTAACTGTAATTTCATTTTGTGTATAAGAAATGTACACAAGAGCATTTTGTGTTTGAAATACAAATACTCTTTCTAATTGAAATACCCTGAAATAATATGTCTCAGAAATACTATCTCCCTTAAATACTATTGAATTTTGCCCACTAAAATACAAGAATGATAAAATACTTCCGAAATTAGATAATTTATAATAACGATAATTATTTAGAACGCAAACTTTCTATCACGTTAAAAAAAATCATTAGGATATTAATGAAAATTAATGTGAAGAGTTTTACCCCTCTCTAATTGCAGACTTGTTCTGGTTGAGATAAGCCATTGGCGACTATGTTCCCAACAGAGGGAATGAAGTTTGTCGCTTAGGTCGAAGGAAAAGCTATAATTATGCAAATAGAGAGGCTGCATTAGCTAGTGACAGGCACCGCTTGATCAGGTTGTAGCCTCGTCCATGTAGGACATGATTGAGGTAATTGTGTTTCTTGGGAGACTGAAAGGGGAAGAGTGATGGTCTCAGGGTGCAGCTAGCTATTGTCCCCGACATTACTTTACACTGATTTGAAGTTTGCCTTAAAGCTAGGTAATCATTGGCAAGATGTTAGAGCTGGCTTATGGAGAATCATTTTAATATTCTAGCCATTACACCTAAAACTGCTTATTATAGAAATCTCACTCTGATTCCATTTCAGTATATTCTAATTAATGATCAACTAGAACTAAATTAATTAAAAATACATCTAAATATCCTATTATTTAAACTAACTTGATTATTTTTTATTTGGGGGGGAGGGGTCATTTTTAAGTATTAATATCAATCAGAATGATTAATAAATAACCATTTGGAACACATTTAACTCACAATTTCTTAATATAAAATTATACAATCATAAATATGTTTATAACAGTTACTACAAATAATAAACGTTTCCCAAATAGGAACGATAGCTTAAATAGCTTATTTAATTTTAACAGTGATGAATGTATATATATTTTTTATATTATATTAATTTATATATTTTAAAATATATATATAAATTTAACATATAAGCTCTAATAAAAAAACGGCAATGTAAAAAACAGGTGGGAAAAATGTTTAAAAAATTGTAATTAATACCTCTAGGAGTTGTGAATTTGTTTGAAAGAAAAAAAAACAGTGAAAAATAAATACTGCCTAGCTCTTGGTGCACACCTAGGTGCCGTGGCACCTACTTTGGGAACCACTGAGCTAAAGATAGATTGAACTCGGGTAGCTCTCATATTCTCTCCTAAAAATTAAATTAATTTCCTCTTTCTTATTTATTTTTAATTCAATAGGTATTCTTTTTATTTGAAAATATATATTTTTTTATATATCTTAAGGTATGTAATGGAACGATTATACTCCAAATATTGAAAGCTTCGTAGCTCGTAGCGGAAAATTTACACTCAGTCAAGTATCTCTTTATTTTATTTTTATTCTTTTTACTCAATCCCAAACTCCTCTTCTCTCTTTAATTATTTCCTTATTCACTTTTACTTTCTTTCCTTATATACTTCGGCCCATGTTTTATTATTTTCAATTTAACTATTTCCTTTCTTTTGGATTATATATTTTTTTAT
>NW_027112088.1:1745284-1809982 GCF_000696795.3 Halyomorpha halys | reverse complement strand
TATATATTTAATGTTACCTATATATTTTTATGTTTCTCATAGTATCATGTGTATCTTGTACTTTCCCTCAATTCTCATTATGTTGATTTAAATTGTTTCATCTTATACAAAGAGTTGTGTATTGTATACGTTGTGTATGTAAGAGTTGTAAACTGTTCGATTTTTAATTTTTTTTCTATTGTTTTCAATGTTTGTCTTATGTTGTAATAATTTCTCACATTTGTAATATTATATTTTATCCCCTTTCAGCATCATCCTTTATCTTTATTTTCCCTTATTACACAGTTTCTTCGTTTTAACTATCTTAGTCCTGAAATTTAGGCCGAAACGTTGGAACAAATGAAAGTAATTTTACTTATTTGTGTTTATTATTATGTTACTGACCTCCGACAATCTTTTCCACACATTGAATCAACGGTCAGCAATCAACAAATTATTTAAATATTAAATTCATCTATTTCATCAGTTTCAACGTGATGAATATTCAAAATTTAAATAGTGGTTTCTGTTTCATAGGATGGAACTTAGAATAGATAACGAATTTAGGTTTTGCTTAAATATGGAAATTCTATTTATTTCCGAAGACGTTGGTGTAAGGTTCATCTGTTCATCACCAGGATTATCGTGTTATTTTCGGCGTTATGTATAGTATTTAGGGTGGGTAAAAATAAGTATTTTTGTCCTTAGAAAATGGTAATTTCTTCGATTATTATTAATTACTTTCAAGATTTTTGGCATATATCATATATGTTTGTAAAAATCTTATTATTCTATAATAATAAGAATGAAAAAAACGTAAATTAATCTCTGTGACCAGCTATATACCTCTAGATATCTACCTTAATCGAGTGGTAATTTAACAACCACATAGAGGGGCCACCTTAACTGGATTATCGTATTTTTCTATTTAAGAAATCTCAGAAATGGGAAAACTTCTCTCCAATCCGTTTTCCGGGTTTCTGAAGCAACCCGTTATTTACATAACGTAATGTCTTAAGGTTCGAGAATGAAATTGAAACTTAATTCTAAGGCTAGGAGAAGCGGATTGGATGATTTATAAAGGCAATTGAATGACTGAGGCTACACCTTCCAGTTGGGACAATTTCTCGATCCATTTCTCCCACCAATATCTCAACACTTTATCCAATCCATAACTTGGCGTCTGTAATTTAATTTTCGCAATACCCGGAAGATAATTATGCAATTTGAAATGCCACCGGTCTTTATATTTATAGCTTTATTTATTTATTTTTTTATAGCAATAAAGCGATTTGATTGGTGTGGAGTCAATTCTACATTCAGCTAAGGAGGCTCTGGGTGATTTTTAAAGGACACGAGATCTTGCATATTTGTTATTCTGTAAGTTAATAGTAGGCTTTATTAATTTAGGTAATTAATAATTATTATTTAATTAAAGCTTATTAATTGCGATAATTGAGACAGTCCAGAGAGCTACTTTAATACTAGTCCCTTAGGCTTAAAAAAATAAATAGTTGGTGATTGGTTTGAAATTTTTTTAATGTTTAAGTATTTGCACCTTATTGCTTAACAATTGAATACGTACATAATCGAAGCAGCTATGGTGTTCACTTAGATACCATGTTACAATGCCATATTTATCAAATCATTGTTAAATGCTATCTATACTACTTAGAATAATAATTGGCAATTATCCTCAAACATTTTAATTACTTCATTTAGAATATTTTTAGTTCTAGGATCGATGTACGCCTAGTGCAAGATATGATTAAAGTTATTTTATCTTTTTAATATTCATTTATAACCTGATCGGCCTGGTGGGCCTTCCATGTTTATTACAATAACTTAACTGATTATTATCTTTTAACAATAGATATTGTGAGGTTTAGTCTCGTGTAAAAAACACCACTAACTATTTTCAATGTTATAATTATTGAATAATTTTAAATAATAAAAATAAATTAGAAAAAAATAATAATGTAAGATATAATAATTAAACTAAATGAAGAATGAAGAAAAAACAACGAATATTTATAAGGATTAAATAATTATAACTTACTTATATTAAATTATAATACTCATTAATGAATAAGTTATATAAATCGAAGTGTTTAACGTAAACTTATATAACCCGATAATTTCTTGCAGTTTTCTGAAGTATTGATGTAAAGTTTGATAGACTTCACAGCTATAAAATTATGTAATAAATAACGGAATCAGGTAAGGCTGTAAAAGTGTTGATGAGAAAACTCTATAAATCAAGAGATAAAGCTGATTGAAATCTAGTTATTGTTGTACGTAATATTGATTCTCCTCATTTCCGTATGAGAAGAAAAAAATGACAGAAATAAAATTCTTTCTGGGATGCACTATTCGCCCCACTCTAGGCAATGTAGGTTTTTTTTCCAAAATGGTTGCAAAAAATAGTGCAGACAGTGGGAATATGATTGAAGAAATTTCAATTTGATTTTACTTATAGTTAAGGAGATGATTCTTAAATAACAGTTTCAATAAATAAATTGTAAAAAATAGGCTTACCATATTTTCAAAATAATTCTAAAAATTTATGCAACAAAGATTAAATTTATGGTTTAAACAAGCAAACAAGATCATCCGTAGGTTTTTACTACATGCTTTTGGTAAATCAGGTATCTGTTAACGGAGGCAGGGTTATCCCCAGGAGTTACGAACTCTACATGTTAAATGTTACAGAAATAATTGGGGTATTCACGATGTTGTGTTAAATGTAAAATGTTTTGCTATGTTAAATGTTATAAGTATAGGATTGTAAGCTGCCCTATTTAAAGTCATGCTAAATTTTAAATGCATAAGAGCTTCTAGCGGATTTTCTGAGTAACTTGTTTTATAACCTTTCCTTCCAAAA
Source organism: Halyomorpha halys (assembly GCF_000696795.3). Taxonomy (NCBI): domain Eukaryota; kingdom Metazoa; phylum Arthropoda; class Insecta; order Hemiptera; family Pentatomidae; genus Halyomorpha; species Halyomorpha halys. The sequence continues at coordinate 1,807,119 of NW_027112088.1, read as the reverse complement.
CTTCATGTTATTGTTTACTTCTAAGTTTTGATTACAGTAGTTTATTACAACATGCTTAAATTGAGTGAAAATTGAAAGTTTGGCTACTGAGTGCCTAGTTGATCTTCTAACTTTTAAGGAAGAGAATCAAGACGAGCTAATAAACAACTGTTATTACATTATTATTATCGTCATCCATTCCTTTAATATATATAAAAATATCCAAAACGATACTAACGCAATCAAAACACTAACTACGAGCAAGTAACCTAAACTAATACGACAACAAACAAAGCCTGCTGTTGCATGGCGTCATTCTCCATTTAACAGAACTAGTAACAAACTCTCAACCATGTTATATGTTATGTCGTTTAACATGGTAAAAGAAAGAAATATTTCTCCACTTAACATGAGTTTTTTTCCCTTTAACATGTTAAACTAAAGATGATGAATACCCCTTAATTAAATTAAATTCAAGCCGTCAATCTAGTCTGTATATATTTTCTGTTAAGACGCAAGGATATTACTTTTAATTACTATGGTTTCGTTTTAATCCGTGACAATTAGTTGTGTTCAATAAAAAAAAGAGAAATACATAGAAAGTAAATTGTCTAAAACAAAATGATAATCCTACGCTGGCATCATTGAAAATACCCTCGGAATGTTTACCGTGCTGCGATGATGGTCTTTGAAAGTAACTCAATCTTGCTTTCACTTTTTTTATTAATTCCTCGGTCAGTTCTCTTGGCTATCCTTTATTCCCTGTAATCCTTCGTCACTTCCTCCTCACTTACAGAAAGAGTCGGTTATGCTTTTGAGGTTTATAATAATAAAAAAAAATCCGGATTCAGTTGGCATAATATCTATTTTTTACTGCGACTTCCTTAAAATAAGTCCTTATCATTGGTCTTATTCCTGTTTCAGTTATGAGGATTAAATGTTTGAAAAAAAAATTAATAACGTTAATCCATGTTCCTGTTTCCTCAAATATTTTTAGACTCCAATTATTATTTTTTTAATAAGTCCTTTCAAGGGCGTATCTAGGATCGAAACTAGGGGGGCAAGCCATAGTCAATCAAGTTGTGACATTTCAGCACGGAAAAAGGCAAATGAAACCAAAAATTTTAGAATATTTTATATAATTATAGCAGTGCTTTATTTGTTATTGCAATTAGTATTTGCTTGAAAAAAATTTTATATTAAATTTATAATTTTTTTTCACTCCCAGGGGATCAGTTGTCCCCTCCAGCCCCAACTGGGTACGCCCATGCATCCTTTCTTAAACAATAAATACATTGTTTAAAAAAATATAACTAAAAAGCGAGACAAAAACCGAAGTTTTTATTTTTTGAGTTTAGAAAGGAAGAAAGAAAAATACTCCTAAGTTCTCAATATTGTTAGATAAGTTAGCAAAAGTCCGCAGACTTAATTAACAGGCAGTCTACGAAGTAAACAATATAACAATATCGATCTTACACTCTCAAAGTAATTTAATTCTTTATTGACTAGAGACTATATTATTTTATCATTATGTTATTTTATTTATTTATTTTTCATACAGAAGTTTGATTATGCTCATTTCGTTTATTCTTCTGTTTGTATATATATTTTAATAGGTTTTTTGTTTTATTAATTTATTTTATTTTATTTTAGTATGTATGAGATCATTCATCACTATTACCTATTGCCCACAACTGTGTGGCAGATTGTAATATCTATCAATAAATAAAAAGTATTAAAAAAAAAATCTTTATTGTTGCGGACGTTTCGGGCTAAAACCAGTTCATCATTAATTTTTTCATCCTTCTACATTTCATCTTTTTCCTATCCATAATTTAACCTGTCATTTCATCCAGCATACACAATTTATTTATGGGTTATCTATACGTGATTTATTTAGCATTAGATTTTTTTTAAGCGTAATCGTCTTCAATTGCTTTTTTAACTTCTCAAGTCCAGACTCAACCTTGTGAGGATAAACATGTATTAAAGATGATAACATAGTACAAACCAAACGTTACATAGATGATATACGGACATCAAATATAGAAATCTATTCTGGTCGAAAAGGCGTTTTAAATTAAAACTATAGGAAAAACATGTAGGAGAACGATGAAGACAGCTCTTAGCAAGAAATGTCCACTGTAATAAAGAATTTATGAAGTAAAAAATCGTTGAATTTGTTCTTGAAATAATATAAATTGATTTTACATAAGTTCAGTTTTGATTCCTGTAATGGATAACGAATTTTTATCTGGTACTGCATATACTTTTTATGCACTAATAATTATTTATACCTAAATTAATATTTCAGGCAGAACGTCACTCCTCAATCCATTAATTTTCGTTTTTACCTCGTCAATTGAGTACTCGTATCCATTTTCTGGTTTAATTTTTACTTCTATTTATAGAAGTTATTTGTTATTGAAAAATATCAATGAACTTTAAATTAAGGAAACTATCTTATTTATAAAATAATTGTGATTTAGTTCCCGTTTATATATTTATTTATTCGAGGAGTAATAATATAGTAATATTTAATGCAACAAATAAATAATAAAAAAAAAAATATATAGCGAAAAAATAATTGATCACTTCCATAATTTGAATAACTAATTAAATTAAAAAATAAAATACAAAGAAGTGATTCAAACTAACATGAAAACTTAACAAGTATAAATGAAATAGAAGTACATACTTTTAATGCACTTAAACTTAAGCGATCACTTGGAAATATTTATACTAGAGAAAAATCAATTGCACATTAATTAAAATCCATTTATAATTATTATTTTTAGTTAAATATATAGATTGAGTCTCAAAAAACACAATACAGCGTTTACTCACCTTTGAATTATTTTAATGCGAAAATTAAAAAGCTATAATTATTTTGAGCAAATATGACATCAAAGGCTTTTAAAAAATTCACACTGTGAACAGAAATACTAAATTTACTGTGTGTTAAAAGTTTCAAGAATTCTTAATAGAATTCAGAATCAGTTGTGACACTAAATTCCCAAAATTTATAGGCAACCTTATGAATTTGAAATAGTTTCCTAATTGTTCTATTAGTTTTATTATGGACAGGTGAACATAATTAAGTCTTCAAAAACGAAAAACTAAAATTAAGAAATTAAGAACGCCCTTAACTAGTACGTCCTTAGCATAGATATTAACTTGATCTAGATTTTTGTTTTTTCTGTTTCAAAAATAGAAATTCCTATTCCAGAAGGTCTCGTTTATCACAGTTTCTTCGCAATAGACTTTTGTTATGTTCCTAACTGTATCGGTGATGACAGACTAATAAATCTTAGGCATAACTGGTTTTAGTGCTGAGTGTTACCTCAAACATTTCGCATATTTTATTTCATAATGCTAAATATTATAAATTATAATGCTATTAATTTAATATATTTTAATACAAATATACAGAAATTATGAAGTGATACTGGAAATATTTTTGTTTAAAAAATGTTAGTCGAAACTAACACTAAACTATGATTCCAAACTTTAGATTCGATTAATTGCTTGTGGAAGAGTTAATGTAACTTTTCTATTAACTGACTGAGCTAGAGCAGTAACTAGATGACCACTATCGGTCAGTGCTAAAATAACACAAGAAAAAATTATTGACATAAATGAAATGTAATTATTAGAATTTTGGCTATTAGGTGGAAGCTACTATAATTTATTAGCTAGAATAATTCAATATGAATTGATCTCCAGTCATAAAACTAATGATTCAATTAACAAATGCTAAAATGAAAATAAACTAAGAAAAAAACATAATTATTAGAAAAAATAAAAACTAATAATTATTAAAAACTAATAATAACAACTAAAAGGACTATGAAGTGAATAATAATGCTGCAAATTTACAATTAGTGAATTATATTATAATGAGAATAAAATAAGATGATACAAGAATACGATAAAAATAAGGATTTTAGAAATATCTAAATAAACAATATCTATAACTAAGCACACACATATATAGCCAATTCTAATGGTAATATAATGAATAATTATGTGGAGTTAAGAAAAAATACAGGCAGCTATAGTCATTTGGTGAGTGATTCAAAATCAGTTATTGAGTATCATAGAAATAAGAAAGTACCCAGTCAAACATTTCTTTTTTTTTAGTTTTATTTCTGGTTGATTTATTAACTTGGACTCAATTTGGGGTCCACATTTTAAGTGAGACATTAGAAAAATTAAAATATATGGGTTAACTGTAAGCCACGCTCTATACAGCACTATATGTATTATATATTATTGTTTACATCATATCTAATTATTTTATAAATTCAATTGACTTCAATTAATTGAGGATGAGTAGGTAGTTTTTTTTTCTATTCCCAATTATATAAGTACTATAATCTTTTATTGTATATATGTATACTAACTTATACAAATGTTCTGTATTAATATAGATTAATTAATTAATTAATTAATTAGGTACATCTTTCTATTTTATTTTATCATAGTGCTCCAGAGTAAATTTCATTATTTTTATTTTTTATTAAATTTGATTCATCGTTTGAGAACACTATCTACGTGAGAAGCCTGGTTTAAAACACGTGTATCAAGAAAAATACTTTTGGGTATCTTTAAGCGAAAGTAGTAAACGGAATATGATGAAATTAATACTAGACACATTTTACACTGACCTTTATATTTCCTCAAAATTAGGGCCAAATCGAAAGAGTTCTTTTAAATACATGGAAAAGAAAGGAGGGGACGGAATTAGAAATAAATCAATATAATGCCAATTATGTACCAACCCGCAAAATCCCTAATATTTCAGCAAAGTCGGATGAAAAGTTTGATCAATCGTTACCAATTACAAAATTAACTAAAAACTAACCGACAGAACGGAACTAAATTTGTTCCTTAAATTCGTTATAGACGTACGTTTAATAGGAGTGAAAGTTTTCGATTCTCAAAACTAAGTTTTAAATTTTTTTTTAATTCCTAAACGAATACAAAGCTTCCCTACCTTTTGTACTAAGGATTTAAAAAAAAAATGTGAACCTTTATTTAAACATTTGTTAAATTTAGTAGCAGTTTCTTGGTAAATATATTTAAACTTACGTTGAAGTAGTTTGATAAATATCCATTGCTTGGGAACTGGTTGATACTTACCTAAAACAGAAATTAAGAAGTTTTATAGAAAAATACATATAAAAAAATGTATAACAAATGTTACAGACATCATTAAATGAACAAATTAAGGTGTTTTATATTTGTTTTATTGGTTAGTTAGCCGAAATATTTAAATACCCAGTATAAAAAAGTAAAATATAAACAATAAAAAGAAGAAATAGAATAAATTAAAGAAATATATCTATAAAATAATAATAGTTCATTAGGAGTTGGGGATACCGAAACTATTAATTTAAAAAGCTTCTTATATTTTATATTAAATTTTTATAAAATAAAGATAAATATAATCTCAAGAGATATCTTTTATGAAATTGATTCCGACCGTACAGAAGTGGAGATTTAGGCTACAGCTGTACAGTGAATTTTGAAATAAACTGAAAATGTTTTTAAGTTGAATTTTAATTTTTCAAAACAAAATTCAGAATTGGATACGTTAGCTTTTCATATAAAACCCTTCATAAGTATTCGTAGTTGTGAAAAAATAAATAAGCATACTTTTTTTCCCCATACAATGATCCAATTTATTTCTAAAATAACTTCCAAAATTACCTACTCTCTCTCCCTTCCCACACTCTTATTTCTATCAATATTTAGTTATAAAGTTAACGAAATTTAATTGGCACAATCATATATACATATAGCATGATATGCATATAGCATTCCTCCTATATGTATGTACCAGATATTCAATAACATCATTATAGGAGGGTATGAAAAAAAAACAAGAAAAAAAAAACAATTGGCACAATCAAATAACGAGGTTTCCAAAAAAAAAAAATTGGCACAATTCTTGTACCCCCCGGCCAGCGGCTCCTGGGACAATATTGTAACCCCCGCCCTTAGCAGACCTAGCCCATCCCCTTATAACGCCACATGGCAAAGGAAGGGCACCATTATATATATATATATATATATATATATACATGTGCATATTACTATTGTTTTCTATATATTTTCAAAAAAGGAGGTCAGGAAAAAAAAATTAGCACAATTAAACTAATTCATATTATTATTAACCCATTTTCATGTAAATTCTTGTTACAATATTTGGTTACTGCCTTATATAAATGCATGTTTATCGTCTCAATTCAATTTATGCAGAAATGATTTTAAAAATTAGAATTTAGAATTGTTAAGCATTTTAATTTCGTTTAAAGTTATATCGGACAAAAGTAACCATAAAATTGCTTCAATATTTACCTATTGTAAAAATTAGGATATGATAGGGGTATTCATGATCTTTAGTTTAACATGTTAAAGCGTGTTAAATGGAGAAATATTTCCTTCTTGTTGAAACGATATAACATATAACATGTTTGAGAGTCTGTTTATTGGAGAATGACGTCAGGCAACATGCCAGCTGAGCTCTACACCATTTTATTTGTTGTGGTGTTACTTGCTCGTAGTTAGTTTTGATTGTCTTAATACTGTTTTTGACGTTTTTAAACAAGACAATCAGTAGCCAAACTTTCACACTTCTACTTTTCACTTACTTTAGAAATGTAGTTATAAATTTCTGTTCTCAAAACTTAGAAGTAAACAATAAGAAGAAGTTTTGGAAGGAATGGTTACTAAACAAGTTGTTCGGAAAATTCGCTAGTAGCTTTAGTAGCATGCATTTAACATTTAACATGACTTTAAATAGGGCTGCTCACAATCCTATACTTCCTAAACGTTTTACATTTAACACAATATTATGAATACCCCTAATATGGATTTCCTACGCGATTAACTTTGTTGGTTTATTTATATTTTGGGTTATTAATTAGAATTTGAATATGCAGAATTTTTGCTTGGAACGAATCTGAAATGTACAAAAAAAAAAAAAAAAACTTAGTATAAAGTACGTGGTACCCCATGTTGAGTTACAGACGGTATTGTATTGTACATCTTATTCTATACATCTACCCGATATTTTTTTTATAGCCACTGATTTACCTTGAAACTACGTTTAGTCACACTCGATGGCATAGTAGTTTTTTTCACTTTGAGGGATCCTAAATATAAAGAAGCTAAAAAAGTTCGTTTTTCATTGGATTGAAAATAAAATAAAAATAAAGAAAAAGGCTATACAGATCAAAAGTGATTCTAACTTCTATTCAAGGATCAGGGATGTTCCCACGCCTATCGCTATGGGTTACCAAAATCTAGTGCAATTTAGTACTTAACAATATGTCCATTCGATATTTCCATATTTTTTATGGATCTAGGATTCGGGAAGATTGCAAAGAAATGAACATTATTTTAGGTGCTCTACATTTAAAACACTACTCATTAGCAGAATTATTGAATTTGTATCAGCTCTGAAATTTTTTTTTTATTAAATTGGTGTATAGATTAAACACCTTTCATTTAATATGAGGTAGCAGAGTCAAAAGAATCTATAAAAATTTCTTTGGTGAAAGGAAAAATTTTTTAGGAATGAGCGGACTATATGTGCGCTTTATTAAAATATAAGTTTCAGTGCGACGCATGTTTCTTGTGGATTTATTAATTTTGTTTTTATTACATAGATTTTAATGGAAATAAATGCCAATAACCTACAAAGCTCATTTTTTATGCTAGGAAGTATGACACTTTATTTGTCCATCATTATTTCAATGAAAGAACATTGTATAATTTTATTTCATTAATTAAAAGCTATTTTATATTTTAAGCAGTTATGTTTTATTTCTTCTTACCCCTGAATAAGGAAAAATATTCAATAATAAAATTTCTTAAATCTTAGCGTGAAATTTTTTTATATCCGGCAGTGCATGCCATCCTTCATTTTTTCCTCTTTAGCAGATTTATATCAGTTATGAAGGTTTTTTCAATTTGGCCAGTCCAGGCTAGAGTATCTCAAGCTTCTATATTTTCGCAAGGAAAGATATTCAAACTTAAAGGATAAAAAATAATTCCTTCAAAGCTTTTAAAATACACTGATCTATCATCAGAGACTCATGTGCACTATCTTTTGTTTACCACCTGTGCTCCATTAATATTCTTTATGTAAATAGCCTAAAGGTGTTACAAAGTAGTCCAAGGCCAGAACCTAATAATGCATTCATTAATTAACATTGGCCCGTAAACAATCTCTAACAAATTGTTATGACGCACCTACCATCAAATATATTTTATTAGCAAAATTATATATTTTGCCAAATGAATATGACAGAGTTTATGTATGTATCCTTGAAATGTCTAAGTGATTTGTTTGATTATAGTCGTATATGGAGCTAAATAGACCAATATGTCACATTAATTTGAAACCGAAGTATCAAGTTTCATTTCGAAATAAGTATGATAATTTATTATGCTAACCTTTATATGTTTTTCTTTCAAATGGTTTTTTTTTTTATTTATCTCCTTTTGGCAGTTATAACTCCAAAACTAACTAGATACATAGGGAGCGGGAAGAGTATTTTAAGTCAGAAAATAGTTTTTGACAAGGTATAGAATTTAATGAACATAGTTCTTCGCTGACATTTCACTGGTTCGCTGAAATAGTGGTGTACCTTGCAATGAGTACAATAACTTAACGTATATATGGAACATATAGCAAGGGAAATTATGTTATTGTAAAAATATTTCGACGAAAATACATGTTTTGAGGATAAATATCTGAGATGAGACAGCAACTTTTTCCATAAATTAAGCTGATCGAAAGTGCCACATAATAGACTCGATTTTTGCTAATTTTTAAGATTTTCTCACAAACGACTCTTATGATTTTGATTAAACTCGCAGTGTCAATGTAGAATTCAATGTGGCCTCTAATATCAGCTAGGTCTTATCCTCATTGACATAGTCTGACAGGGCTTTAATAACGAATTAAAAAAAAAAAATCATCTTCTAAAGTACCTACCTTTACCATTGTTTATTAAAAAAATATATATATAATTGTTAGAAATAATAAACAATAGATAAATATAAAATATTAAAAAAATTTATGAGTAAAAAAAAAAGAAAAATAGATATTTCCAATTGCATTATTGTTTCGTTATCTTTGGTTAAACTCTTGTATTCTTGGCAGGTACAAAATTTATGTTTGTTTCTCACCTCGAGAAGTCCCAAAATACGAATTTTTATAACATCAGAAAAATAAAAAAAAAATTGTTCATAATTTTCGTCCTAGATTTTAGATTTTTTTTTTTTTAATGATTTTACTTTTACTAGGAATATAATAAGGTGTGTATTTCAATCGTGAAAATTCGAGTTTTCATGAAAAATATAGGTTGAGGTACCCTGAGCTCAAATTGCCAAGTTTCCCAAAAAGCTTGTTTTTTGTCAACAGTCCACCACAAAAATGAAAAGTTTTAAAAAACTTAACCTACATATTTATTGCGGGTATATATGCCTGCCATACATTTTCGACAAAATCGACCAACCAGAAGTCCCAATTTATATGAACGATTTTTCGTATTTTTCGAATTTTTGTTGCAACAGAAAAATAATTTTCTGTTCATTATTTTCGCCTGAAAGTGAAACCACGCTGCCGCAATATAAAATATTTGTACTTATATTCCTTTTATCCAGTGACACCGCCGGGAAAAAAGCGTTGGGATGTCTCTTGGAAGCCCTGTTTTGTCTTCCAAGCTCGATTCAGAGTTTCCAAGGCTAAATGTAAATATCGTATAGAGGTGGCTATGCGTGTCATATTTATTTATTTTTCCTTAATTTACTTTTCTTTATCTTATAGCATATCGTTATTGTGTTACCATTTAATCAGTTTTTGTTATATCGATTTAATACTTTTTTATTTTTTTTTTAGGATATATTTATAATTTATAGTTTGTTCTTTTTGTGTTAAGTAAAAATTTATTATCATTTAATTTGTTTCTTCTTTCTTCTGTAGTTTAGTATATATATTAATGATTATTGACAAGATAGGATTTGAAAATGGACAATTCACATTATCCAATTCATTAATAAAATGTGTATTAAGCTTAACAGATCCCCCCCCCCAGATATTGCTTCATTGATTTAATACAAACTGTTTATTGTTCATGAATTATATTCAGAATTTAAAGGCAAAACTGGATATAAATATTCTATGATTTTTTTATTTATAAGTGTTTCTCCTGAAGAGGATATATAATAGGTGATAAAGATCTTGAAAAAAGGCAATTATCTTTTCAATCTCTGTACTACCCGAGCTCACTTTCGAATCGAGGCCTCCGTAAAATTACGTTATACCTGATTGTTTTTTTATTCTGTTAATTGCAACAGAGTAGTAGTAATGTTAATTGTATTTTTTCCATTTGAGAAACGGAAAAGAGTTTTTTGCTTTTATCTTTAATAAAAGTCATAAAATATTTTTTTCTCTTGATTACATCAATACAAGAAGTAGTATTTTTTTTTATTTATTTATTTTTTTTTTAAGAAGAGCTAAATTTCCTAACTGAGGTTAGTCATCTTAATCTATTCATCCTATCTACTCGTAACAATGTCCTATATCAGTGGTTCCAACTGGTAAGGCGCGGGAAGGCTTTGGCTGCACATAATGAGAAATTATTGTTAAAAATGTTGTTTTTTGTTATCTAAATCGATGTTTTAATGTTTGCTGAAAGGTTTTCTCTGATATATACATTTTTAAACTGCCCTACAATGCCCTTTTACTTTTAAGCAACATTTTTATCCAATATTTTCCAGGGGGAACCCTTCTTTGTCTCGAGTGAGGGAGTGAAGGCCGCAGATGGTTTAGTTTCAGGTCTTTCTGAGCTTCAGACTGATATGAGTTGGGTATAATTGTTTTTATATTATATATTTGTATTCTTCATGATCACTTTGTGTGGCAAGAACCAGATTTTAATCCTATTGATCCACAATGAACTCCGAAATGACCCGAATCCACTTGTTTCTAATCTCACTTCTCCTTCAATGCCTGATATAAATAGAAGATGGCTTCGAGACCTTCTATGATAGAAATTTTATTGGAGTACTACCAATAGCTAGTTGTTTCGCAAATCTTTCATGTCATTGAAGATTCTCACATGAAAAAATTAGTTTTTATATTATAATTTAATAACTCCATTGTAAATCAATGAAATGAAATCAAGAATTACTGTTTGGATAATATAATTTTATTGAGTTTAGTATTAAAAAGAAACTGAAGAAAAAAGAAAAAGAGTAAAACCTAGCTGATAATCTGAGTTTTGGTTATGACGGCTCCGGTGTTCTATCTAGTTCTTTCTTCAAGAGAGTCATTATGCTTTGAAATAAGTTTTAAATATAGGGTTTGAAAAATAGGGTTTGAATTTCCTTGTTCACCAAATATGTTTACCTGTTAAACTATAAATCGTGAGTGATACGTACTTTGCATAATTTTTTTGTTTTTTGTATCTAAACTGGCGTATTCGTTCAAATTAGAGTGTCAAATCCGACAATTTTAGTTATAATGTACCCTTGGCGCCTCCGAAGGATATAGTCCATTTAGCAGAGCCTAACTTACATAATAACTACTGGAGCTCAACACCGCAACCTCCGTTTTCCTGGTCGCAGGATCGTGGCTATCGCAGGCCGGGTCTAATATGGGTCAGTCGGCTAGCGTTGGCCAACAGCCGGACCTTGAAACTCGTCGTTTAGGGAATTTGGAGCAGGGCGTGGGTGCCTGTTATGAAACGGAAGGTATAGCATAATATCCACTCAGCGATTGCCATCGCGATCATCAACTTCTTTTGGAGTGTCCAAGGTGAGGGTTACCTGGAGGAAGAAGGAAACTGCATGAAAATGTCGGTTACGGGATCAAACTGTACACACCAAATACGGAGAAAGGTAAGAGGACGTGGCATTTCAGAAGTCAGAAAATGTGAAGATTATAGGGCGACATATAGTTGATCCTTCTGGCATTTCCACATTACACAATCCCCGTTCTAATCCCTACGTAGGTCTAGTAGAAAAGGTAAGCTAGAGTTCAGAGTCGCTATAAATAGATATGTCTCATTCTTTATATAGCCCGCCCTCTCTTCATAGATTCCTGTAATATCCGTTATAAAGGACCATAAAAAGCTGTGATAAATACAGCATTATTAGAGTACTCAGCCGGGAGATTAAATCACAATAATACTTAAGCCAATCCAGCATATATAAACATATTAGAAATAATTTATGTGTGACGAAATAGGATAAAAAGAAATAGATTGGTTGTAATCCTACTCAATGAAATGGCTCCGGTGATTAAGGTCACAGAATCAAGGTGCCTTATTACGAAGGTACTCTAGGTTATATAAAGATAGGTGTATCTAACAATCTTTCATCAACTCCTTTGTATATTTAAGTAGGCAATGTTCTTATCTATCGTCTGAATTTTTTTATTCTTCGTTTGTTTCTTATTTTAATATAATAATAGTTATTTTCTTTTAAACCACCTAAATTGCTTAATAACATCTAAGTGTGTGTTTGTCGTATGGCATTTTTTGAAAGTCACTTAAAATATGGTAAGCGTCAGTTACCCTCCAGTGAATATTTTTTAATGTTCTAGTTGATCCCGAACGTTAATTCTAGCACTGTCCTTAAGCATTAGGTGAACTTTATTTTCTAGGTTCAAAAGTTTTTCAAAAATATTTTTATTTTGTGGAAAAAGGCCACAAATCAGTAGTGAGGAGATTTAGCAGAATATTACATCTGCCGATTATGAGTACTTTTGCAAAAAAAAGTAAACAAGTGTATAGCAAAAATAATAATTAATGTTTCTTCCCATATCCCATAAATGCGGGTCTAATATAAGGGGTATTCATGATCTATGTTAAAGCGTGTTAAATGGAAAAACTCGTGTTAAATCGAAAAAAATTGCCTTCTTTTGCCGTGGTAAAACGAAATAACATTTAACATGGCTGAGAGTCTGTTACTTGGTCAGTTAAATCGAGAATGACGTCACACAATAGACCAGTTGAGATCGCCGCCATATTAGTTGTTGTGACTTTCAATACAGTTGTCAATTAGCTCATCTTCATTCTCTTCTTCTCTAGGCATGTTTTAATTAATTACTTAAATCAAAACTGAAGTAAACAATAACATGAGGGTCTGGAAGGAAGGTTATAAACATAAAGGCTTATACAACAAGTTGCTGAGAAAATCCGCTAGGGACTCTTATGCATTTAACGTTTAACATGACTTCAAATAGGGCTGCTCACAATCCTATAGTTATAACATTTAACATGGTAAAACATATAACATTTAACACAACATCATGAATACCTCTATTATTACGATTTTTATGATTTCGTTCTCTGGTGAAAATAAAAAGTGAACGATATGAAGAATAGGTATTTTGTTTTACTAAAAAATTAGAATCTTTTCCTGAAGTATATTTTAGTGATATACCGCCTGAGGATTTACGCCGTTTTAAGTTTAAGACACTTTTTAAATATTGTTTGATTTAACTATTAAAATCTCCTCTTCCTGTTTTAAGCAACTATTTCAAAAGCGATCTAGGACCGTTGCCCAAGGGGGTCTTGGTTGGGCGGGTCCGACCAGCAAGGATTGCTTTTTTGTTATGATTAACCACAGTGTTTATTATCAGTTGTGATGGAAAAATAAACGCTATTCTTGTTTACACAATATATTGACCTCTTATTAATAGTAATAAAAATGTGTGGAAAAGATGGTCGGTGGGATGCGGTCAGCAAATAAACAAAAATTATTTATTCGTGCCGACGTTTCGACCTGAACTTCTGGCTCATTTTAGCCAGAATTTCTGCCTTTACTCCCTGATGAAGACCTGAAATTCAGGTCGAAACGTCGGCACGAATAAATAGATTTTGTTTATTGACCGAAGACCCCGACCATCTTTTCCACATGTTAATCAACGATGAACTATCAACACCTCCGTTATTAATAAAAATGATATGATCCTGGTTAAGAACAAACTAATATTGCTATGTACACACACAATGCTTTATTGTGTGACTTACAATAATTGTTACCAACCCAAACAGGTCCGTGGACAACCAGACACTATACCATGCGAGGACCACCTCTAATTTCGTCTTAGGTCTCTATCGTCAAAAATATTGAAGGATTATGTTGCTTAAGGTTGATTTTTAGGCACTTTACAGAGCATTTACTTGTTAAAACTCTTCTCGCAACTCGAGAAAAGGTAAGCATTAAAACCGTTCTAACAATAAGTCCTTAAAAAAACTTCTGCACCCTATCCCAACAGTGGTGGAATATTTTTGGATTAAATTTATCTTGTGTTGCCAATATTCATTTTGTATGTTTTCGAAGTATTTTTACAATGTAATATTTCGGCAATGACCTGTATAAAAGGCTGATATAAAGAATCCAAATTATATTACTAATAAAATATAAATAAACGATATAGAATATTATCCAATTAATTTGAACAGATCCTCAAAATTATCTGTACAAAGTAGGATGTATTACTAAAATCTTTATGTATATACGAGATAGAACTGGGGAAATCTTTTCAAATCTCTGAACATCCAAAAAAATGAGTTTTCTGTCAAAGATTTATCTTCCCACTTTTTGAAAGTTATCTATAAAAAAATATTTTGTTGCATTTCATGTAGATAACTCAAACTTTATTGAACATTTATTTGAAAGGGGGAAATGTATTTATGTAATGAAGAATTTAAATTTGTCAACAAAAAAATTTACTATTCATAATTTGATTTATTAACTTTCGATAGAGAACTACTCAATTTTGTTCATTGAAAAATTATCAAGCACTAAAAAACAGAAGAAATAAAATGTTTAAAAAATATATCTCAGAGATGCAGATACACATCATGAACCTCTAGAAGAACAGTGACTAAAAATATAAAGTAGTTTTCTGCTATTGTGTTTTAAGTCAAAAGGCGGTTCCATTTCAAAACTGTTAATAGAGGATTGTATGTAATGAATATTAATGATATATGATTGTGAAATCATTCAAAGATTCATATTTTAAGACAATTTAAGCAAGGCGAAGGCAATAATATTGAAAGGGAACAGATAAAACAATTAAAATTTGCATAATGAATCTACGTGAAGCAAACAGAAACCTGTTAAAGGTTAGGACAAATCGGGAATACGAATTATCCTTTTTGCCCTTGGCAATCAAACGATTGCGCGATTTATCGGATTCTAGTTCCATTCGAATTTTGAAAATGATACCTGTTTAAATAGGTCATCGGACATTCCATTTGAATGAAACTCAACCTGAAACAGTATCATAGCTGACCTTTCAGCTCGGGGATAATGAAGCAGGGGAATATTAAGTCGCTCTTGATTGGGTTAGGCCAAGTTCAGGGGCACTGGTGCCGTTTCGATACAGTCACACTTACTCTGGCCAAGGTTAGTTATTTCAAATCGTTTGAATCTTATATGGGACTTAATGAGATTTTATACGAAATATAAACTGTTAACCATGCTAAAATTACAATTCTTAAAAAAAAATATATAGTTTAAAATTACATTTTGTAAGAGCTGTACATGAAAGAAAAAGGTGGATGAAAGAAGAATCATCGGCTTCAATAATTAATTACAGGTGTTATGCAAATAGTCGAATATAATAGAAAAATTGTCATTATTTTCACTGGGTTTACAAAGTTAGCAGATTCCAATTTACACATTCACAAAATTCAAATTACAAAGTGAAAAAATTACAAATTTACAATTGCAATTACATATTTAAAGTTACATTAAGAATTGACGTAGTTAGTAAATTGCTATATTAAATTATGCATCCACTTATACATGCTGGAATTAGATTTAGACTATGTGATCATAGATATTAATGATTTTTAAAAAGGGAAAAAGTGTTGTTGTTGTGGGATCTTCTCTCAACATCTGTAAATCTGAAGAGAATCGGTGTGACTCCTGTGCAGTACATTCAGTGTGAATATGCCTAACGGTGAGGTCGTTTCCACAGTAGCGATACATCGGTGCATTTCCTTTTTTCATGAGAAGACTGTGGGTGAGTCGAGTGTGGCCTATCCGAAGACGGGTAAATACTATATTTTCTCTCCCTAGCAGTTTCAAGTTTCACTGCCTGTTGGACCATTCTTAACTCGTCTCTCGTGATGAACCACTCATCTTGTCACTCTTACCTTCCAATATCTTTGATCCAAGAAATAAAATCTTTGTGTGTTGACGATGTTACGACTTGACCTGTCTTTATAGCTAGTCTGGTCTGCAAGTCTGCCTTTTCATTCCCGGTGATCCCACAATGATCTGGTAGCCATAAAAATAAGACCCTACAACCCATATCCCAAGTTTTCAAATGTTGCTTCAACTCTTTTATTAATGGATATGTTGAAAATGGATCTTGTGAAGATTTGAGGGCAGATTCCGAGTCAGAACAGACGACCGAGCGGGGGCAGTTTAGAGGAATATTGCGAACTGCGCGATTGATTCCATAGTTCTGGAATAAAATATTCCATGTAATACCACCCTAATATACAATACCGTTTTTATTTAGTTATGTTTCAGTTATCGTTTTTATTCATTAAGGTTTTAGCATTGCACTGTTTTATTATAAAGTAATACTGTTATTATAATTAAACTAGTTTATTAAAAAATTGCTATAGTTCAAAGAACATATTCTGAAGAAAAATCCGATGTAGTGTGCACATTACACAACTTTCACTCAATACAAAACTTGGTAATTTATTGTGGTGAAAATAACCCATAACAGCTTTGTTCCTGCTAACGAAGCTGTATTAGGATTCGATGGGAATGATATGAATGCGATCGGAAGATATCTGGCGGTCTCGGCATTTTCCAATTATAATTCCAATCTGTATTTTTCCTTTCTGATCGTTGTCATTCAAAAAATTGCTTGATATTTGATATTTATCTATTGCTTATCATTGTTAAAAAATTGAGCTGGTTGTTTATTTTAAATAAACAAAATTAATGATACTTTTAAAAACAATTTTTTTTTTTTGAGTTCGTCATTTAAGTCCTGTTGTCATATTTCAATGAGGATAAGACCGATTTTATGTTAAAGCCACTTAATTTGACATTGATATGCCAAGTTTAAGCAATACCGTTAGAGTAGATTTGAAGCAATTCTTCAAATTCAATTCAATTCAATTCAAATGTTTGAAATCTATTATATAAAGTAGCACTTCCAATTTCCGACAAATATGAAAGTTTGCAATACCATAATACTTCTCCTTTTTTATTTTATTTTTTTTCCGTACCCTTCATTGAAAATAAGGAATACTTAGGTACAATAATGTCAGTTGAAGTGTGCTGCCTTCTTCTACCCATGGGTATTTTAAGGGCTTTGTCGAGTGTTTACTCCTTACTATACACTCCATATTTATGTAAATAAAAATAACTTATTCAAACATTTATCATTTAAAATAAAGGTTACACTTTTTTTTCTATCAGTATATATTAACCTAAATACAATATCTATTTAAGTGTTGCAAAATAAAAAATAAAATAATTCAAGATTTTATTGTTTAAAAATCATTTCGTAAATGTGCTATATTGAAAAAATAAAACTATATAAACAAAAGGTTTAGGTTGGGCGGTAAGAAACATCATCATCTTCAATGATTTAATATATTATTTAAATAGTAGTAATTTTACTTTTTAGGGAAGAAAGCTCTTTAAAAGTAGACAACATTTATTGATTTTGCTTGATTGTTAGGGAAACGTTTCTTAAATGAAATAATTTTTTTTTATTCAATGCTTAACTAGAATAACACTCAATATTCTTAACCTTGGTTACTTCTATTGTTTAAATTCTGAAGAAAATAAAAATTACAAAAATATTTGTATTCCTTTGGTACATCCTTGTTGATCCAACACAGGATACAACAGTCCTAGACTACAAATATTTTTTTATTTGTAGGATCATCCACGTAATCCTAAAGGGTAGTAACATACTGAGTACATTTTTCTATCTCTATGATAATAATTTATATCCTGACTTTGCAAGAAATGCCAAACACGAAAAAATTAATGCGATGCAGACTCCATTCGCTAAATAATTGTCCATCATACTGGTAAGTTAACAAGGACCTTTGAATTTTACTATAGGTTGGCTGAGGGAATCTATGTATAATAATTAACCCGGGCTATGTTTGTAACCACTCACTGTCTTATGGACCACTTCATCTTCTTCCATATCCTCCTTATGTGCCTTTCAGTGTGGAGGAGCCTCTAACCACTTGGTCCACACATGGCAAGCTTCTTCATCTGAGCCAGCGTTTTTCCTCTTTCCAGACCTAGTCGTTGGATATGCTCCCTACAGCTCGGTCTAGATCTCCCTCGTGGTCTTCTACCAGTCGGCCTCTGTAGAATTAGTGTCCATACTATCGGAGCTATCGGTGTTCAATCACTGATTTTACTAAAGGACCACAGTATTTCAAAAACAACAATGACTAGAAAGTAGAAATTATCTACTGTGTTTCATTTCTTTCTGTGTGATGTTCACTAAGGCACATTAAAAAAAAAAAACTCAACGGTTTAAAAATATTTTTTTAATAAAACTATAGTTTTTTAAAAAATATTTTCCAAAAACTATAAATTACTGCTCCTTCAAGATGATCAATTTCAGCATAAAACAAAACTGATATAAACCAAATCTGGTTAATATTATCAAAGATAGACTGTATTTATTAATGTGAATTTAGGGATATTCTTTATAGTTCCCATGGAAACCTACTCTACGAAGCTGAAATCATTAATGGTGACATCCTCTTATGCTATAAAGCTGGGTTTAAAAAATAATATATGTCTAAGTAGTTAAGAAATATTACTGAAACTAGTAGGGAGAGGATGATTAAAACTCTAAAATAATTTTTAAATAATTAATTGTTTAGTTCAAAACACTGTAGCTCTTCGTTCTGGATCAGGTACAGTTTTACTGTTTAGTGCTGAAGAAGTTATAATATAAGTGCAATTTCTTGCTTAATTCTTTCATTAATATTGCATAGAAGGCAACTGTGAAACGTATTGTAGACAAATTATAAAATTATAAGGAGCTTTCCAGCAGTAGCTCACATTTTTCTTGTAAGGGTATGTAAAAGTAATGAGAGTGCATGGACCTTATGTACATGTACTTCCCTGTAGATGGTTATGAAATATCTAGCGCAGCCAGCGGTACGGACAGTTAACTGATTGGGGCATGGAAACATCGCCTAAGCTAATAACAGGCTGGGCCCAAGAGAACAAGTCTCATGTCTTACTTTCTTCATCTCACAAATAATGCTTGCTCGTTACCAGCCTTATCCGCCAATAAATTTTCAAATCGTCCTAATTGCAGCGCTTATTTCCAGCAGGTGGATTGGGTATCTGGATCTTGTGATCTCATACTGACAGTATCATATGAGGACCCCACGGGTCGACGGGAGTAGTTTCTCGTGTTATTATCTTTGAGGAATAGAGATTACAAAAATGACTATTGCTTTCTCTTTACTATATGTGGAATATATTGTAAGTAGAAGTATTGTGATTGTGCAAAGTTTTGAATTCGAGTTTTCAACGTAAATACACATTTTGAGGTCCTACGAGTTCAAATCATCAAGCCTCTCAAAATGATCTGTGTGTGAACAGTTTAGATCAACATTGAAAAGTATGAAACTGAAATTAAATATTTAGGGGATGTTTAAGTCTAGGATGTTAATGAGACTTTTTTTTAAAAATCGACCAACTGAAAGTGGCATTTTACAAAATCGATTTTATACTTTTTGAAAATTTACTCAAAAATAGCTTAAAGGATTTGGACTAAACTCGGTATATCAATGTACATTCTGTGATCTTCAATATCAGCTATTGCGTCTTATCGATACTGAAGTATTATCACACGGCTTGATGGCGAATCTTCAAAAAGTCTTCTTCTAAATTATCTTTAATTTTGTTTTTTAAAAACTGACTGTCCTACAGTTTCATTTAATGATGTTACTCTTACCCCTGTCGAACAGATCCGGTACCTTGGACAACATTTGGACAAACGATTAACCTGGAATCCTCACACCACACTCAAAAGACAGGAAACTGCACGTAGATTTAGACAATTACAGCACTTACTAGACAAACGGTCTAAACTTCCAACACATTACAAAAGACTGATCTACATGACTGTTATAAGGCCAATCTGGACATATGGATTTGAGCTTTGGGGCTCCACTAAACCTTCGAATTCCTCTCGTATTCAATCGTTACGATCCAAAATCCTTCGTAAAATCCTCAATGCTCTTTACATTGTCACAAATAAAAGGATACGTAATGACCTTAATGTTCCCTATGTAACCGATCTAGCCCGAACCAGATATCACTCCTTTCATTATAAACTCTCTAACCAATCAAACCCCCCTAGTTTCTAATCTTGCATCCTTTTCCATTCCTGACAATCCTCAGAGGCGCCTGAAAAGAAGATGCCCACGAGACCAGCTAATGTAAAATGTCATTAGGGTGCTACCAATAGGTAGTTTCTCTACCTGTAACACTCCAATTTAACTTAGATCAGATTTACTAAATGTATTATTATGTACAGTTGTAAATAGCAATAAATAAATATTTATTTTCTCTAACGCTCTTTAAGAAATTTATCTGTCTATGTATTATATATATATATGACATTCTAAGAACGGAATGTAAGTACTACATAAATGTAAGTAATGCATATTTACGGAAGTAAAGTTGATGATTAATAAAAATTGAAACCTGATGTACTCTGATGCCTTCCACACTGGAGTTCAAGTCTTTTTTTGTACAATATATCAATTTACTTTCTGTATGTTTCTACATAGATAAAAGGAGCTGCCTATATGTTAACATACACTGATACGTCGAATGAAACTTAATTTCAAGGAGCCATAATGTGTAGTAGATTCACTATCAAGCAATCACCCATTAGAATGTCACGATGTAAAAAACTTTTTCAATGACATTAAGATACATAGAATCTTGGATAAGATAAAAACCTAGCTCTATTACAAGATCTGAGTAAATCTGTTGCGAAGTGATAGGCTCATTAGAGACACAGGGACGATCCTCGAACAGTTGAAAGCACTAACAAGAAGAACCAGGTCAAGGAGGCATCTTCCTCTCCCGACCTGTCGAGATGATCTGGGTCTTCTAGCTCTGCCTATAATAGGAGTCTAGTTTGCTCCTAATGTCTACTACCCGGGGTTCGTCAGGTACGATGAGCGGTACAAGAAGTATATATTAAATTGTATCTAAAACAAGATGATATATAATTAAGCAGTAATTTTAAAGTTTTAAGTGCACGAGTCTCCAAAATACTTCCCACCAACCGATATCCGCGAGCAACACCATTAAAAAAAATCGTGTCTAATTTGAACGCTAAGTTGGAAAAACATCACAAGCCATATCATGATTTTTTTCATTAGATCCGTTAAAAAAAAAAGTATTATAACTGTGTTTTACATGTCGTTAAAAAGAAAGCTGAAAGAGAGAAACAAATAAAACCTTGAAATACAATTAAAACAAATATTGATGAATTTTTTTGTTTACATCTCTTTTGTTTATATCTACAGCCTAATATTTTTGTAAAATATCAATTTTTACGGAAATGGTAACTTCAGCTATTAAAGGGTCTAAAAAATTGGAGTAAGACTGAACGAAATTAGTCAAATTGTACACGTATTCTTGAATGTTGTCTATATTTAGTTCTGAATGAATCTTAGTCATTTTAGTTTAATATAAATATATAAATTATAAGGCATTTGTTTTTAATACTTTTTTTTTAAATTAATTAAAGTGGTGAAGCTCCATATGAGAGTCATATGCTATGGTATATCTTAGTACTGATTTTTAGATTATCAATTTATTTTTTTTGGAATAGTTTAATTTTTTATTAAAGTATAGAAAAATTATATAAATTATTTTTCTTGTGAGAACTAATTTCAAATTGACACGCTGGTTGAATTACTGTTTATTGTCTAACGTGACTCCGTAAAATACTTGTTTGGCAAGCGGGATGATCTAAAAAATTATAAAAAGTATTTATTAGCGAAGAAAAATGAATTGTATAAGAGTATAGCCCAAACCAATGTAATAATTATTGTACACTCTAATATTTTTTAAATTAAAACTTTATATAAAAATATAAAATTTGTTGAGTTAGACAAACTAGCTCAACAAAGAGCATTATAGATAAAAAAAAAAAAGAAGAGCGTTTTGCACAAAATCATAACTGCCTTAAAATTCGTGGCTTGCCACATTCCTGTCCCAAACCAATGGCATGGTTAGTTTTGGCGATTGAGGCTTTACGGAAGAATAGATCTGGACTAAAAAGTCTTTTACACTCTTGTTCTACTGGATTGTATTTCGTTCCATGTATATAAGTATTATGTATATTCTGAGAAGCTTTGTAATTATTTCATGTTGTTTAGTATTTTCTGAACTTGAAATCAAAAAAGAAAAAAGTGTTTATTGTAATTAAATTCGAATTGGCTACGCCATGATGATTTAATCATAATTTTTAATTTGATATATACTACAATTTAATATCATTTAATAATTAAATGTATAGTTACTGATTCTCTCCAAATATTAAAAAATACAGTTTCCAATAAGAAAAACAGAATTTTTTTTTTAATTATTATTATTTTTATACATTTTATTTGCTGACCGTCCACCCTCCCCCCGACCACATGTTAATCTCACACTTAATTATCTATTACTTTTATTCTAATAAAAAACAAAACTATGAGTACTAAAAGAACTTAAAAAAACATAAATAATTAAAAAATATAGATTTAAAAAATCAGTAACTGTAAACCATAAAAAAAAACCTTTTTTCATAATATTTATTATTAATTCATCTTAAAAAGTTATAAGGAATTCCTTTCAATTAGATAATTTAGTAAATTTTAAAAAATGCCAAATTCATTATTAGATTCCATAGCAAAAAAGGCTTTAATAAAATTATAAATCATAAAATGTTTACTAGAAAAGGTTTTATTGAATATCTTCATGAATGTAAAGTGGTTTCCTTTTTTAAAAAAAATATTCTAGAAAAATATATAGAGGATAAAATGGTTAGAGTATTTGTACAACAAGTTCTAAACATGAAAGCAAATTCCTAAATAGGTAAGATTAAATTATAAGTAAAATATTTTGTTCCTATTCTGCCAAATCCAATGTATTTTCCGTCATTTTAGAACGCCTGAAATTCATTGCCAACTAGATATTTTCTTGACATTATATTCCCATCTATCCAAGCGATGTTTACTCACTAAAGACACTCACTTCCTGGACGAAAGTACTGGTGCTTTTCCTAAGCGGCTCTTTGATACAGATTATTACAAGGTGAAAAGGAAGGGATTTATTAGCGCGTCTTGCTAGTGAGAACGCTCTTATTTAGGAACATTTATAAACGCTCCGAATTCACTTTTATGGAATAGATTTCTAAAAAAGTAAATAACTTTAATACAGAACGGCATTTGGAAATAAATAATTTTATTATTACTTTGGATATGATATTAAAACAAACTGGATCGAATGATGTAGAGACCGCGTAACTTTAATTGATGAATATAAAGTATGCATATAACTATAATATCAGCATAAAGAGAGAATATATGATAACTAGTTTTCTGTTTCTAATATATTCATTAATTTATGAACTAAACCAAAATTATATCGAATTCTCTCTAATTATAAAACTTTGATATCAGCTTTATGACGCAATTAAATTTCACCCAGGTGTAGGTTAGGCGCTCCATAGGATAGATCCAATGTTTCACTGACGTGTATCTCCGTTTGACTGATCGTGTCAGAGCTATTGTTAAGTGGTTTGAAATAAAGTTAACTCGAATCTTGATTGAGTGCGATTTAAGTTGACAGCTTTGAAGGATTGATACCGATATGAATCAAATGATCGCTTATCGTGGCCAATTCATGGTGGAAGGAAATTCGATCTGGATAAGTTAGAATACTAAACATCAGGTATCTATGATGTAGATATGTCAATCACTTATTTAATTATATAAATGGACATTTGCAGACGTGTAGATTAGGGATATAAATATCGAAATAAATAGTTTTACGAACAAATCAAAACAGTAGGTTGATATATCTACAAAAAATATTGACGTTTCACTTTATGGGGTCTCAATGTTTTTGATTAGGGGATTTTTGATGGGGTCAAACTATGGGATTTGATTAGGGCGTTTATAATGGAAGGAGTGATATCTGGTTCGGGCTAGATCAGTAACATAGGGAACATTGAGGTCCTGATGGATGATTTGATTTGTGACAAAGTAAGGAGCATTAAGGATTTTGCGAAGGATTTTGGACTGTAAGGATTGGATTTTGGAGGAATTTGATGGTTTAGTGGAGCCCCAAAGCTCAACTCCGTATGTCCAGATAGGCCTTATAATAGTCATGTAGATCAGTCTTTTGTAATGGATTGGCAATTTAGACCAAAGGTATTATTGGTTATAAATTACTATATTTCTGAAGGCATCAAATATATACATTATTATGAAATTGGATATTAATTGAAATAATTATTATCTAAGTTATTAAATTTAATATGGTTGTTAAATAATATTATTACTAAAAATTGTGGAAATCTTTATTAATAAATTAATTTTAGAACATTTATTTTTATAATTTTTACGTACTAAAACATCTAATTTAAGGATATAAAATATTAAAATTTTCTTATTTATAAAATATATATTCATCGTCTTAATTTTAAATTTAGATAGAAGTTCCTAATATCTACCAGATCATTACTGAATGATGAAACAACGAGTTTCATAAAATTTGTTAATACTAAAGGCCAATAGCAACCATTAACATTGCTCCATTATGAAACCAAAACATTTCAACTGAACCTGCAGGCTTGTTGCAAGAAGCGTACGTATCCAGTGGAAGATGTGATATTGTGGTTGCGGAACACTCGCCTCCAAAGCAACGTTACCCACAGAGTTATCTAACTTCAGTTCATGCCGTAGTGATTTTTGGTAGGGATCAAGCCGTGGAAATCGTGTTTGATTAGTAGAGATTATATCAATAACTGGTAATTAGAGACCGGATTTTTATACAGTAAAAATCAAAAGAAACGTGAAGTACAAAACCCAAAACCGTGTATTAAAAATTCAAAATGCGTATGCAATAAACAAACGAATCCTGCAATAATCAATTTCATTTTTTAATTTATACTAATAAAACACGAAAAGCTTACTTCAACTTGTTTGTATCAAATTAAAATCCCTAAATGCTCTCTACAGTCATGCAAACATGCATAAAAAATCACTGATTAAAAACTACAATTTGATCCATAATTAAAGAGCTAGGAGGAAGCTAATTGTTACTTGACCAACGGTAGTGCAAGTAGGTGATTTGATCAGAATCACGCTCGACCACCACTTAAGGGTACCACACCCTGGTGGACCCCCGAGGGCTGCCGAACCGAAAGGACTGACGACCACAGAAACAGAAAATAATTATCTGCCACAACTGGATTCGAAACCGGGGCAAACTGAAGAATGAAGGGCTTCAGGCTGAATGGGAATTTAAGTGAAATACAATAACACTGTGCGTTCTCTATAACGGGCTTGTTGTAGTGAGCCTTCCTCATATTTTTAACCTATATTCGACTGCTAATATGCTAATCAATGCATTGCTTTACCTAAAATTTGTCAATTTTAAGCCATTAATTAAATAAGGGGTAAAATAATAAAATTATATTAAATTTAATAAATGGCGAATGGAGATGGGAATAGAATTTCAGAGGGAGATTGCACATATGATAAAGGCTTTGCTGAAGGTGGCCGTTCTATGGAAGGGGATATATATATAATTCAAGGGGTTGGGATCTGGTGTTTAGTGAACGTATGGATAAACTTAGAGTGAGATCAAAGATATAGGTAGGCTGTTTGGGCTTAAAAGACTCGGAATAGAAAAACAGCAAGAAGGTGTTATCTTTGGGAGGTTGGATAGAGCCAATGTTTATCAATTTATAGCTATAAAATAATTCAATCCTCACTATAATGTTCCCAGACTCACTTGCTTTCTTAATTCTTAATCTTTACTACTATATATGCCAAATCATTCCTTTAGGATCGCCTACAATTTAAAAAGGATTCATTTAAAAAAAAACAACGCAAAAATGTTCGAATGAGATATTGCTAAAAATACCATTCAACCTTTTGCAGTTTAACCAGGCTGCGTTGCCCAAGATAAAGATTGTGGCTAATTTTGGGCTATAGGTTTCACTTGACCCTAGGCGCTAAAGTGTTGCTGAAAACGTGCTTTAACCTGTTGTTGTGGGAACGGAATCCGGGTGTGGCGAAACCCGATGCTTCAATATCGATCGGACGAGTAATTTCTAATCCATCCATCCATAAAACCTCTGCGGTCAGTAACATTCAGGTATGGATAAAAATAAAATTCTAATCCTGCAAAACGTTTCTCAATGCCTAGCTGTTTCAACACCGTTAACAAGGATGTTGAAAATAAAATCACATTAAATTTCCTGAAAAAGTAGTTATATAACTTGTTTGCTAAACCTCGTTTTTCTAAGGTATTGAGGAGACAATTCCTAGTTCAGTCAGATTAGACACCTAAACCTAACATCAAACGCGTTACGGGGTAACCCCAACGTTTGCGCGTGAGGTTTGGAAAGGAGGGGTGAAGGTGAACGTGCTTAAAAACTGTGTTTTATCAGTTTTATGATTACATTATTTGGTTTGGTAAAATGTGTGGTTCATCTCAGTACCGAAGCGTAAACCCCTGAGACTTTTTAGCACGTTATGTACTGCCGTTATGTATTTTGGAATGTCAGGTGTCTAATTTTACCGAGCTAATAGTTACCTACTCTATATTACAGAAACTACATGCATTTGGCAAAAGTTATGTTACTACTCTTATAGGAAATGTTGTTTGTCTTAATTTTTCTAACGAAATATTTTTAACCAAATCCCTTAGTTTTCAAGATATAAACGAAAAACTGAAGTAGTGTGCGTTTTTTGCCCTTATGTTCGCCCCCTTCTTATACCTAAATCCGTGTGATTGCAAACTATATGATGTTCTTGTGGTACCATATATAGTATGATTCATTATTTTTTGAATCTTTCAATTTTTAATTTGATCTAAATGAACTTATATATGTAGGATAATAATATAATTCATTGATTCTTTTTTTTTCTTCTCCGGTAAAAATACAATAACTATTATTTAACAATTTAGCATTATTATTAATTTTTTTTCCTTATTCTCCGATATAGATGCCTTTCTCCAAGACTAGTAGTTCATAACCTTTTATTGGCGCAGGAACCCTTAAAGGAGAAGTAGGAAAATGGCGGAACAACTGCATTTACATATGACACAAATAAAGTGAAGACAGTAAAGTATATTTTGTTATATAGTTCTGGGAAAAGCAATTATTTTTACCAAAAAGTTGGAATTAATTGAAAATTCCTTAACCCTTTATTTATTATAAATTTTTACTGCTTTGGACCAATCGTAAGGAGAGTTAAAATCGTTCAATAAAACAATCTTATTGGGAGAGGAACATTTGTTCAAACTGTAGCTAAACTGTGTGTTGTTCAACATTTGTTCCTCTCTGTGGCTACAATCTTTACCCATGACCATAAGTTATACCAGGATGTGGTCAGCATCCTCACTCAACCAGCAGGGTTTTCTTGTACTAATTAAGGCCAGTTACCCATTACTTTATTGAGTTGGATCGTGCTTGAGGATAAACTGACCACGCAGCCTATCAATGACTGATATAAAAAAAAATTGTTTGACCGACTCCTTAATAAATCTCGATTTACCAGACACCCAAATTTCTATAAATAGATATTCAACAATATAAATCGACAATTTAAGGTTGAATTAAAATCCATGATCTGAGTGTTGAAATCAGTTTACCAACATGGGCATTCTCTAGATGGTTAAACCAGACAGCTCTTACCCACGGGGTGTCCAAATCGAGGGCGAACCTCCGTACCTTGAAACCGCTAAGTAGTTGACAAATTCGTCTTGGTCAGCTAATCAGAGAGCGGGAACAAAGCCCCAGGACCGAAGGCAGATTGGAAGGATGGCTTGAGAGCGCTCGTGACGTCGCGGCCATCATACCTGACCCCGGGGCTACAATTGCATTAGGACCCGGGGCATCGCTCGACCTTAGCTCTCTGTTGCAACGCCTTGCACTACATGCATCTCTGCTGCGTTATCCCTCGTTCTAGTTGATATTCAAAGGTTTCCTCGGCAGTTCAGTTACCATAAACTACATATTTAGAATCAGTTGTTGCAACATCTGCAATAATTTGAACTAAAATACCAAGATTCGTTTGGCCAACCAAGATTGATCACCACGTCAAATAAGGATGAAATTATTTTAGTAATATATTAGCGCTAAATGTATACAAGTTCAGATTCATGACGCATATAACAGTTCATTGCACTAGCCTAACTATTTGAGCTGGTAACATCTTTAACACTTTGAATGCCTTCTCAACACCGTCCATTCAGCTCAGAAAACTTTTCTACCGTAGACATGCAATACGGCAACTTTTTAGACTGCCTATCAGGCCTTTTCTTATTTTAGATGTAGACTTTTAAGTTAAAAGAGTACATTTGGTGTTCACGACTCGATTGTCAAAACCCATTTTTTCGAGGGTTTTAGATATTTTGGCAATTAAAATTAGTGGGTCTTAGTCATTGTGAATGATGCTTCTTTTAGTGCCGGAATAGACTATCTTAATTCTGGGTTTCCAATAGATAGAGATATTTACAATATCTAGGATCCCATCATATACAAAATTAAGGATTCCCATAGAAAATTGAATTTTTAAACGATTTTATATCCTGGATTTTCCCAATATAAGACGTCTTGTAGACGTTAAACAATACTTTATATAGCTATTTTTTAAGAACTAAAACGTTTCAAAATTCGATTTCCCATGAGGATTTCCCATTAAGACAGGAGACATTTGATTCTCCTTGGTCCGCGCAAGATTCTTAATTAATAAATTAGAAATTAATAATTAATAATAATTAATTAATTAATTAGATTCTCTATGAACATTTTCCTTTGAAAATAACTCTTTACAAAGCAAATTTCGAAGTGCGCTG
This sequence comes from Halyomorpha halys, assembly GCF_000696795.3. Taxonomy (NCBI): domain Eukaryota; kingdom Metazoa; phylum Arthropoda; class Insecta; order Hemiptera; family Pentatomidae; genus Halyomorpha; species Halyomorpha halys. The sequence continues at coordinate 1,777,968 of NW_027112088.1, read as the reverse complement.
GAGAAGATTTAGTAGAGGTTATATAATTGACTTCCCTACCAAAAGAAACTTCATTAACTTAATTAACCTAGACTAAGTTTCATGCAGAAACTCCCAAAATTCTCGAAAAAAATATGGTATCAATGGAGTCTGGAACATCTTTTTCAAAATTTCTTTTTTTTATATTTTCACTTTTTCGTAGACGTATGCTATTAGTTATTACCTGTAATAACGGATTTTAGATTGGCTAAGGGCTTATTACCCTGATAGAAAAAATATTATAGTAGTATAGCAATAATTCATAAATAAAGCAAGGATACTACTAATGATAAAAATGATATCCTTCACCAAATCGATGGCTAGTGGTTAACTACCCGTAGTTAGTGGCTCAGTGAAGCCTTACTCAAGGGTGCAGCGGTAACTGTGTAATAGTTATCTCGGACCATAATGGTTAATGGTAATAACCATGGATTACCGGAGGCGTAAGAAGTAATCGTCTTCATCAATGAAGTTGATCGCCGAATAATCAACGATTAAAGACTATTCCTTTTACGACAAGTTGTTGAAGGAGTAATCATTTAATAATGGATGGACCTTCAAAGTAATTTGAAGTAATTTCACGAAGTTCATAACTAAACAATTTTGAAGACATAATTCTCGGAAACGCAGGAAGGTTCATTTTATGAGTGCATGAATACGATGCATAAAACCCAGTTTGTAAAATATACATCAACAAATAATTTCAGAAATTAGTTTTTACTTTCGCATTTCTAGCGGCACTAATAAAAATCTTACTAATTAGCAAATTAATTAATTATACTTAGGAATACAATTTTTTTTTTGGCATATAGCTCCTAAAAATGCATCTAAGTGAAAATGTATAGTATAACAGATTAAATTCTGCGTCGAATGATTACAAATGATCGTATATAAATGTACAATATATCACAATATCATCAATCACTTTTCCTGCTCTCATAGGCGATGGATTTTGACTAATGAGGGATCAAATGCAAGAGAATTTCATGGAGAACTGATTAATTTAAATTTCAATTATTCAATTATTACTGAAATAAAAGTCATTAATAAATGTGAGAGGTTTCGGAACTCTGGAAGAGTTAAGTTGGGAGATTGAGGCGGTTTAAATTAGATCTTATATACTTCGATGAGGATTACAGTACCTAGTACACTCCTGCACAATCTAAGTTGGGCACTTTTAATAAAATTTTATTTTTATACCAGATCGGCCTGGTGGGCCTTACTTGGTTGATATAACTTATATTATATATATTTTTTAGCAGTTGATTATGTGGGGGTATAGTCTTATAAATGACACCCTTAACTATATACAATGTTCTTATTAAAAGAAAAAAAAATAATAATAAAATAAATAGATAAGAATAATGCTTCTTAATAAAAGAGGAAAGTAAACTTAATAACAAAAAATAATGATATTGGTACACTTAAATAAAACAAACAATTGTCTTCTAATAGTAAAAAGAAACAATTTAATTTGAAAAAGTGAAGAGAGGAAAAAAGAGAGAAAAAAATAATAATAATAATGAATAAATAAAATTAATAATAATAATATGTAAATAGAGGTAGTGTGACTATGAATTAATTTTATATTTATTAAAAATTTATAAAAGAATGTCCTGCAATAGTCTGGGCTTCAGTCTTCGGGTTGAGGTTAGGTTTCCCAGGTTGTAGGTCACTACTTCTTTAACTGTCGGCAACTGGGAATGGAACTTCATGAAGCGTTTTTTGATATAATCCTCTATTGACTCCACTTGTAATTCGCGATGCAATTGGCTATTTCTTATGAACCAAGGAGCATTAACTGCGATTCTTAGGGAAAAGATTGTAGTTTTTTCCTTTTCGTGAAGGATGCCGTTCCCCAGACTTCACAGCCGTACATCAGCAGTGGCCTGAGGATTGTTTTAAATATAAGAACAGTTGTTTCTGGTTTTAGTTTGAAATTTCTCTTTAGGATAGGATATAGCATTGCTAACCTTGCATGAGTTTGAGTTAGTTTGTAAGTTGGGCTCTGAGTTTTAAACCCCAAAAATGAACTGTTTTTGAGACAGTACACGAATTAGGCACGGGTCAAACCTAAATAAATCCAACGGTATGGTTGTCATGGGATATTCATCATAACCAATCTAAAACACTGCTAAATATTAAATAATCTCAGAAAGGCCCTGCTCTTTTTGATTGATCCAGGAATGTTTAAGGTATACATTAGTACTCTTTAGGCAATAATGAATTAAAATTAGATTAAATGAGTCAGCGTTTCATCGTCAACATAGGAGCTTTTTTCGTTGGTGCTTGGCAATTATTTATTCAATCAACTGTCAGTAACTTCCTTAAGTAACATACTAGTATGTGAATATTATTTTATACATATTTCTTTGATAATTTTATCGAACCAACGTAGTCACAAATTGGATAAAAGGGTGTTTAGGAAGATATCTATCCGAAAATCTATCCGTTTGTAAGTATGTGACGATTATTTGAGAGAACGGTTTTTAAAGTTTGATAGCTCGCATTATTCGACAAGATACAAGTCGAGCTCGGGATACTGAAAATGATTGTATCAAATATGTTTATTCTGCCCATCTATGCTTATGTAACAATTTTTTAGCCTAAGATTCTACACATAGGTTTTAAGGCTCAAATCACAAAGCAAGATTCCAGGAATGTTTTAAAACATTTCGAGCTCAAAATATTGAGAAAAAAAATTACCGTACTAAATTTGTTGTCTCTCTATTTCTCAATATACAACTTTTTTTTAGCAAACGGATTCATCAATTTTAGCTTAAAATAGTGAAAAATTATTGATTCAAATGTGTTTTGTTCGTACATTGTTAGGTATATATAAATTATTTTGAGCTAACGGCTCCACCAATAATTTTGATAGCTCAAATTTCTCAGTGATATCCCATGAATATCTTACAAGAGATCCTACAGAACGTCCCCGGACTTGTGCTTTAAAGACCTAAACTCAATTTTTTTAAAATAACGCATGGATTAAGCAAGGGTGATCCTGATTCAAATTTATTATAGACAATAATAATATTAAACATCAAATGCTAGACCTCTCGCAGGGAGAACTAGTAACTAATTTCGTAAAGTAATATGGTGTAAACCATAAATTGCCGTAACATGAACAACTAGGATGTTTTTCAAACATTTCCTAAAACAAATGTATAGTACCATATACTTAACACTGAAATGCATTTCATGGGGTCCTGAAATAGTTAATAAGAAACTAATTGGTTTGACGAAGTAATGATTTCGAAATCTTAAGTATTTTTTTTTTTTAATTTTTGTCAATAATCCTAAACGGTGGATCCTAGCGAACAAGTTATAATAAAAAACAAACTCAAAAATATTAAATTTTGCGTCTAATGAGTCCTATAACATAATATCTCTGTTAAGTGGTATTTGGTTGGTCGTTGGGCAATGAGTGACTATTTTATATAATATATAATAATAAGTTTTAAAATTATTTATAAATGTACGGCGGTTTTATGCATCGGAATCCTGGACTAGTAAAATGTGATTGAACTCCAGATAAGCCAAATATCATAGGATTCAGTTTATGTTACAATAATTTATGTATTTATGTTGCAATCAGAGTACTTAAAAAATAAAATGTTTTTGCGATTGGCCGATTTGAAGACCAATGGAACAAATGTCTCAGAAATAAATAATATATGAAATTAAAGAAGAAATATATATGCGAAGATTACGAAGAGCACATCAAAACTGGTAAAAGTGGAGTTATTAGATGAGAGGAAACGTTCGACTTATTAATTTAAATGTCAAGAAAAGGTGGGAACCAAGCTCATGAATTTCAGTTATTCAGTGATTGATGATGAACTTTGAATTATGATAATTATAAATCGCCACATTAAAATACCATGTTGCAAAAGTCAAGTTTGAATTACACTGAGTTTTTATAAAATGAAATAGAGGAAAAATATTTTATTGTTTTACTGAAGAATAATTCATATGCCTCCAAATTTTAGCTAATGACTAAAATTAAAATGAAAAATAATCGAAGATTTATTGAATCTTAATATAAAAAAAAAGTGCAATCGAATTTGTTGAGTGAAAAAACACAGTCGTTTGAGTTCTATTTGATTGTAATCAATAAAATAAAATTTTCAGACAAAGCTTGTGTTGAGCACAAAAGATCTACATATAAACACGTGCGCACATGCACTCACACACCCATGTACACGAATTCCAACTTGAAAAAGAAAAACAAAATTAAAAATCGAAAAGGAAATAAACACACACACAAACTTTCACTCACACACCCATGCAAATGAATTTTAACTTTAAAGAAAAAAACATCAAGATAAATTTGGAGTCAGTCCTATAGTGATGGCATAATTCAAAAAATGTATTAATTGTGATAATATTTTATATTATTTTTTTACGAAGTTATTGTATAATTATATAATTGTATGTACTTTTGCTGTATTTAACTCTCATTTGAAAAGATATTCTACCTTCCTTTTGTTTATTCCGCAATGTATTTATTTTTTATTTTATTAAAAGCTGAGGTAACACTGAATTTTATAACCAAAATGTATATATCCGTATCTGCTATGAAGAAGTTGATAAGTCGAGCAAACGAGTAATCAACTTCTGTTATAATGTAATCATGGTAAGTGCGGATATAATGTATTAATTATTTTCAAATAATAAGTGATAAATTTAATTATTTACTTTATTTTATTTCGTTTTTGTTTTGTATCAATTATATTTTTACCTGAAGAAATATTTTTCTTTTGTTCATTAATTTCTGTTTTGTTTTTTTATAGCATCGAGGATTTTTAAATTAATTATTCAAAAATGCCTGTTATTCACATATTTTGTACGTACTGTATATTACGTTTCTTGTTGATGTTTGGATCCCATGATCCTTCATTTCTAGTTGTTATTCCTTACACAATATACTTACTATTTTAAGATAAATACTCACGACATGTACTGCCAAGCAAACCCGTGAATCATTTATTCGTGATAAGAGACGGAACCTGTAAATCACTGAATAGTGTTTTAATAAGTCAGTCAATAAACGGACGTCTCGTGACTTTCAAGACGCACACGAACGGCGCATTTTACCGCTTCAATCGTATTCAAACGTGAATCGAGATGCAATCTTTATCCAGTGAGGTTTGTGGTTTACGCTCCTGAGGCAGAGAGGAAGCACAGAGGAGAGATTAGAGGAAGACCATTAGAAGACAGGGGCCCCTAGATAGATAAGGGCCCCCCAGTGACATCACCGTCACGGTCTACTTTCCTTGAAATGGCAGCTTTACGTAAGCATCGAGGATCATCTACCTCGCTGGTCCCACGCTTCAGGGGCTATGCCTCTACCTGCAACTTCACTCTGCTTTAATCAGATTAGGCGTGGATTGAAATTGCAGAAATTATTAATTCTGATTAAGTAAAGTTTTCTTTCGTAATCAATAATATTAATATTATATATAAATGATTGAACGTTTGTGAATTTGAAGGAGATAGGCTTGTGGTCATAAAAACAATTGAAAAATATTTACTAATATTTAACGGTTCGACCGACATTGCAGGTCTCCCTCAGGGCTGTTAAGATTGATGGGCATGTACAGAATGATTTAACCTGTATACTTCCTTTTGTTATTATTTAATAATAATAAAGGCTTAGCGAACCCGAAGGTTCGTTTCCGATACCACTAATCACTGGCTACAGTAACCGGTTTAGTGATACCCATCCAAAAACAAATCTACAAGATCTGTCTTGGCGCAGTCTTCCTACCTACCTTTCGGTCTACCCCTCGGACACCCGTCGGTTCAATTTAGGTAGTTCGTTTCAAATCCCTGTAACCTTATACGCCCACCTTATTCCCTGCAGTGATATAACCATAATTATATTTATTACTCTATTCAGTGTTGTGTAGCCTTTTAAATTATCCGTTTTAAGTTAGCTCATCCTTTTTCGGTACAAATGTACGCTTTATTTTCAAAAACCTTAAGGTGCTTTGCTAAATTTAAGAGGCCAAGTTTGGCATCAGTAAAGAACTGTTGGGAGGACCATAGTTTTGCAAATTCTCACTTTTATATTTGTAGACAGAAGTAATTTCGAAAATTTTCGCCTTAATTACCTCACTAATATTGGATTTTTCTAGGTATTGTAATCCTAAGTACTTAAATCTCTCTACTTGTACAAATCTATTTAGCAATGGCAATAATTTAGGTGAAATAGGTATAGTAGCTATATCACCTAAATTATTGCCATTGCTGTTTTTTTTTTCGAGATCTAGTTCCTAACGAGATTATATCAACATATTGTACTTAGTTGTGTGGTTTCTTCGTCTACACTCAATAACACCACATCATTCACATATCCAAGCATGGATGCTTTATAGTTTTTTTTAATTTTCTGTTATTATTTCTTACAAACAGAACCATATCGTAAAAACAATATCTTTCTGAGTTTCAAATATGACGAAACACCTCAACTTTAGAAGTGGAAACAGAAAACACAATCGGTTAGATGACGTGCCGCTAAAAGGCCCATCACACCCCGAAGGTTAGTAAGAATCAGTAGCCGTTCGCCTTCACTGTTCGCTACCGGAGGCCCGTGATGGGTTGTATCACCGCTTGTTTAATAATGTTGATGGACCCCAACTGTAGTCAAATCATCATCCTCGAAGTGATCATTATCATTATCTTCTTCTTTGATGGTCCATAGAGAGGATTTGATGGTTCTTGAGGTCGCTTCAACCTGAAAGCTAGGCTTTATTTATTTTGTTTTTACAAACTTAAAATATGAAACTTGGAGATAAAACACAAAAGAAGGACATTGCAATTTAGTAAACAGAGGGTGGGAGGGAAGGGGGTATGCCGTGTTCGCCTAACCGACCCGATTTTATGAATTATATTATTCCACCTTATATGTAAAATAAAATATTATCCAGTGATTATTAAAAGAGTTTTTATATAATAAAGAGATTTTAATTATTTTTTTTAGGAAATATGTCCAGATGATTGATTGTATCAGTAATATTTTTTTAAATAAATAAGAAGTTCATTAAAAAAAATATTGTTACGCTTTTTTTTCTTTTCTTTTCACGGAACGACATTTCAAGACCACGAGAATATCCCTACTTTTCCCTTCTCGTAATTGCTTTCCTCTCCCAGTATCTTCTAATCATTTCTGCGTGCCTTTGCTTCCTCTCTTCCGCCCACGCAGTACCCTTCCGTTTTTCTTTATATGTAGCAAGAACATTGATTTCTATCAATTTTTTTTCCGTCCTGTTCTCTATCCAGGCAGTCTTTGCCTGATATTTTCAATTTTTTGCTTCCTCTCTCATTTGCTTCACATATTCTCCTGCGCTCTTGTATTCACGGATTCTGCCTAACAGTTTCTTGTTTAGTTACGCTTTATAAAATATAAAATTAAAAATATATATATAAACAAATTGGATTTATTCCATTTTGCAAACGAAATTTAAAAAAAAAAAGTTAATAAACAATGAAGAAACGCCTAAAAATTAATATAAAAAATTTCAATAATTATTAAACATTTATATATATTAATTATAAATAAATCATATGGAACAATCATCGCTTCTTTGCTTTAATAGTGGCACATCTTATAAAAAGTGTTTGTTTTACCTTTGAGGCATTCCATAGATTGTACTGTATACTGGAGTTAATTTGAGGCAACATAAGAAGCTTTGGGAAAGTCTGTAGGATGACCTCAGTAAAGAAAGTAAACTATCTTTGGAATATGTCTAATTCTAAATAAAACAAAAACTTTTTTTTTATCAGGTGTACTAACTACGATGCAAGTGCAAGTTACATAGCAGTGTTATGTAAACTAGAATGTTAGAATTTCTTCAAAAATTATTTTTTATAACAATAGCCAAAAACTATTATAATTTTTGAAGGTGACTGTCAGGGTCACTATTAATAGTTTTAACAATTTATTAGTTATTTCCTAATTACAGCCCTGATAATGATAGTATTAATAATAATAGTTAAAAACATTTACTTCTAACCATCCTCTTCTAATTCACATACGGTCAATCACCGGTATATAAAATTATACTTCTTGTTTTTCCTACGATTGAATATTCCGAAGATCTATTTGGCGCCACCAAACGAAAATATCATTAACAATTAGAAAAAAACAATCTTTTGTGCGTATTACACAACTTTCACTTACCACCTAGAGATAAAATTAATCCTTGTACATTTCACAGCTGGATAATCGCCTTAATATATATTTCAAAGTAAAATCTGACTATTGTAATAACTGGTATAAAAAAAAAAAGATAGATTTCTTTCATATTTTATTCATTGTGTATTACTATTAACAATAGGATACGTTTAATTTTTCATATAAGCAAAATTAAAGGTATCTAACAGTATGATCGAAAATGTTTTATTTTTATGTTGCCATAAAATTCATATTGAAGGTTTTCATGAATTATGAAACACGATTTTCAAATATGTTCTGGACCAGAATACAATATAACATAGGATTATAAACCCTTAACTGTGGAATTAGATCGGGTGTTGATTAATTAGGCGGTTCCGTGAAAATTGTTTTCTCCTGTATTTACAAGTAAAATTCTTTTATGGTAAATTTTATTATAATTAAAAACGAATTATAATTCATTATTTCATAGAAGGAAAATTAATTGTCTATTTTGGGTTTTTTTTTTAATTAGGCATTTAAGGTCTGTCATACTGTATAAATTAGAATGACGCCTAAATGATATTAAAGATAACTCGACCGTATATAGAGACACTGAGTTTAATTAAAATCGTATCAGCAATTTTATAAAAAAATAAAATAAAATAATCTATTCAATAAACTGGCCATTCCAGGCAGTAAATTTTATCGAAAAAGTTGCTTAACAGTTCAATGCATTTACCCTCCCTAACTATATAATTTCAGTTTTGTACAACTTTTCGTTTATATTGATGCTGTTTACACACACATACATCCCATTTTGTGAGACCCGATTATTTGGCCTCGGGGAACTACAAAACGTGTGCTTTTTCTTCAAAAACTAGAATTCGAAATTTGATTTCAGGAATAAAAACGATCGCAATACCTCCCCCTTAATATATTTTCCTTATATAGGTAGATGAGAGTAAAAAGTTCATTCAGTATTCTACGAAATATATATTTTTATTTAAAACAACAACATTGCGGTTATAAAGCCATACTGATTTATAACTTGTGTAATTTAATTAAACTGAGTCCATTTTATATTATGTCTTATGATAGATATAGAGCCGAAACGTAGTTAAAAAAATATATATGTATAAATTTGCATAATAATAATAATAATATAATACTGCGTAGGGTTTTTATTATAGGGATTTATCTCCTATGGAATCTCAAATCTAACTTTGAATATAAAATTAGATTGGTTTTAGAGGGTTTGAGTGACTAAGTTTGTACCATCCTTATATTGTAGAAAACTAAAATAACCAAAAATACATTTATACTATTTTGCATATTCACGTCTCATGAAAAATAAATATTATAAACATTATTTATTTTTAAAAAGTTTACCGCTGTCTCTCAAAGTCGAGTATTTCTGAAGGTCACTATTTGAGGAAAGAGGTTCTTTTGAATGACCTTGCGATGAAATCATCCCTAAAGACTTTGGTATTAGGTAAAAGCGACTCCGTGATATCCTAATAGTCCCACTTATTGATCTTAAAATATGTTAAGGCCAAGTCTGTAGTTGATACGTGATATTTTTTTATGACCGCAATATGTGGTTAGAATAACTCTGTAATAACCCTAAAATCTTGTGACCCGTTCATGCACTTTACAGACTGGGCGCTAAATGTGTTATTCGGGTTATACTCCGTTACTTATGCTGAAGGTTAGTGGAGGTATTGATAACATAAATTAGAATTATTTTTGGGCATATAAGTTATAATTTGAGGGAGCACGGAGGCACCGTAACTCCTGCGTAAGGCACGATACTACGAACTCCAAGGACCCCAGTTCGAATCCGAATGGGCAGAAAATTGTTTTCTTTTACACTGTACCGGTGAGTCAACCCTGTGGGTTCTGGAATCCTCCTAGGGTCCACCTAGCCTCATAAATTGGGTAAAAATCTGGCGGTTCGAGCGTGATTCTGAACAAATCACCTCCCTGCACAACTATTGTTGTAGTACCAGTACTTTCTTATAAAGCACTGAACATCTGACCCTTCATGGGTTGTATAGCTACAGATTTTAATTTTTAGTTTTAAGTTATAATTTTATGTTATTTCATAGATGATTGATGTTTATTTATTTATTTTTAGGAACTTGAAGAACGTATCGTGACCTATCATGAATCAATCATAACACAACTTATTAATACAATCTATAAGGAAAGTCGTATCACAACAGTGTTGTATTAAATGTTAAAACGATAACAGTTTTAGTTTTAAAAAAGAATCAAATTGCAAAAATACCGTTGCTTTCCTTTGATATTGGCGCAACTTAAATAATAATTGTTAAATAAAATCTTTATTCTGCGTTGAACGTATTCCAAAAATAGTATCGTAAACTGCAGTTAATTTTAAACCTCTCTGGTAACATGTAAATTCTGCAGGGGGATCCCAGAAGAGAAAAAACTTTAAATCTATGGTACTTAAAATAATTTTTTTTTCAACAGGATATGTTTCAACAGTTCATCCAAATTACAATTTTGGATAATGTGCATTTTTAAACAGTCCTCCAAGTGTTTCACATAAATACTAATTCAAAAATAGAAATTTTAAAGTTAAATATTTTTCGAATCACACCAAAAAATGTAGTATAAACCATTAAAAGGAATTAAAGGTAGCCTGACTTTTATATATCATATATTCAGAGCGTCTTCCCTATAAAAAAAAATAAACCTTAGGATTTTATACTAAACAGAAATAGTCTTAATATTTGAACATGACACAGTGAATAAATAATTCGTTAGTAATTAGTAAAATAATTTTGCATTCCATTAAAGAATGGAATTGTAGCAGATATATTAGCATTTTGTTCTCTCTTTGTATAAAGATAAGATTCAATACATACGAAATATCCGAGTTATCCTTTGAACAAGATTTATCAGACATTTTTTAAAGCTAGGAATAAAGTAAGAAAATATATTCCTCAATTAATTAATTTAATATCCAAAATAGTCTCAACACTATATATTTATTAATTTGTCCAACGTTTCGGCCCTTCCAGCCATCCTCAGGGACATCTTCAACATAAATTTCCTCTCACATTAATTGTTTTCTCCTTGCAGGCTATTTTGCCCAGGTCAATATCTTTATTTAAGTCAAAAACCTTTTTATTTAAAATTTTAAAAAACCATTCACTTATCTATTCTATAATATTGTCCACACCATAAAAACCCACACCATAAGTTATATGGTGTGGGTTTTTATGGTGTGGACAATATTATAGAATAGATAAGTGAATGGTTTTTTAAAATTTTAAATAGAAAGGTTTTTGACTTAAATAAAGATATTGACCTGGGCAAAATAGCCTGCAAGGAGAAAACAATTAATGTGAGAGGAAATTTATGTTGAAGATGTCCCTGAGGATGGCTGGAAGGGCCGAAACGTAGGACAAATAAATAAATATATAGTGTTGAGACTATTTTGGATATTAAATTAATTAATTGATAAATATTACCTGGTCTCGAAAAATTTTGAAATAATATAATTAAAATATATTCCATTAATTACGAAAAGAAATCTTTTAAAAAAAAAAAAAAGTATTATTAATATATATTAAAGGCATGAAAAATGAGAGTAGACAAACTCCATTTAGTTTTTAATCTAGCAAAAGATTGTTGTTGTTTTTTAATCTCTTTAATGATGAGGTAAAAGTAAACTTTTTGATCTGACATTAAAAACATGACCCCTGTGAAAGTATAACTTTCAGAAAATTATTTAATTATTTCAAAATTCCCAACTACTTTAAGACCTTCACTATCCTTACGAGTTGAAAGTGAATTCACTTTCCATGTTTATAAATATATATATATGTATAACTAACGTCTTTTTACTAATATAATTCTTAATGATATATTGCATATTTATGTAATGGGATTATGCTAAAATCTATGGGGTATGATGAAAATATAGCGTACCTATTTTCATATTGGACTTATCCATGACAGAATTTCCAGGTTAAACCCCACGGTCGCGTGACTCATCGATATGATTCATATGGTAATAATTGATATTTTCCATTCATAAAGACTGTTGATGAGTAATGTGAAACTCAATTTGAACATGGTGCAAACTAGTCACTTATTGTGAATAATGTATCATTAGCACAATAAAGCACCGCAATAATAAAACATAAAATCTTAAAATAGTTGGTACTCTAAAATTATTTTATTTTTGTAGAATTATCTATAAATTTATGTATAATAATTCATTTTGAAAAGAAATTATATATCTAAAAAAATGTTAAAAAACAAAGTTAAATTTATGGAACCACCCTATAACAATAAAATTGGTAAACGTACATAAAACTATATCGTACCATATCTGTTCAATTGCTTACCAGAAGAAGTAATTAATAAATTAACCAAAAGAAATATTTAACTGGGTAATTTCTTGCTTCGATGATTTCCTCCTATAATTGATTTTGATTCACCATATGACCATATCTGCCTGTATTTCTTCTTAACTCCACGTAATTTATTTATCATATTACAATTTGAATTAGCAATTTATGTGTGTGCTTAGAACAGATATTATTGAATCCTTATTTTTATCACATTCTGTATCATCTTATTTTATTCGCATTATTATATTAATTCACTAATTGTAAATTTGCAGTTTTATTATCTACTTCATAATTTTGTCAGTTATTTTTATTATTGTTAGTTAATTTAATTTTTTTAAATAATTATTATTTTATTTTCATTTTAGTAGTTATTAATTAAATTATTAATTGTATCACTTGAGATCAATTCATATTGTACTTACCTAGCTTAAAAATCGTATAGCCTCCACAATGCCCTAATAGTCAAAATTTTAATATTTATATTTCATTTTTCAACATTTTATGTGTTATTTTGGCACCGACTGATAGATCTGTCATCTGGTCGGACCATATTGGATGTAATCTTTTAAATTAATAAAATAAAATCAGTGTTAGTTTTGAATTATCATGACTATTATTTAATTTTGTATTAATAATTTTGAAGAGTTTATTCTCAATAAATAGTTTAAAACAATAATATTGGATGAGAAACCAAGGGTTACAAGTTACAATATAGTGAATAACATTTTATTTTATGTTTGCTATTTATGTGGGAAAGAAACAAATCTACGCTTCAGTGTTGACAAAATTGACTTACCAATAATTAATTAATAATGATTGATAATATCACAATTTTATTAATAATAGAGGTCTTCATGATGTGATAATTGTAAAAAGGTTTTACATGCTGAATATTATAAATATAGAACTGTTAGAAGCCCATTTTAATGACCATGTTTATAAATGTTAAATATTATTTAATAATGTTAAAAGCAAAGAAGCTGCAAGCCAATTTTCTGGATTACTTCGTAAACTTTCCTTCTAAAACCTTTTCAGACTTCATTATTTTTTATCCTTTACTCCATTAAAGTTTGAAAAACTTCTAAAACAAAAACAAAACACAGTATCGTTGTAACTTATTAAAAGAAGGGAATATTTCTCTATTTAACACGACTTTCTCCATTCAACAAACTTTAGTAGCTTTAACTAAAGATCATGAATAGCCCTAATAAAGCAAAAAATGTGTTATTAACTAAGTCCTCAGTTGACTTCTCACTTATCTATTCGCAATATCCCTTTCAAGATTATTAATCAATAATTAAATAATTGTTATGACCATTACAAACGAACGTGATTACCGATAATACATGATTTACTTTAGTTGACTTGCTTCAAGTGATTTTTTTTTTTCTGTTACGTGAACATAATAAAAAAGGATATGCCATAATTATTAATATTATTAAAATAATAAAATAAACCACTCATTAAAACATCCTTAAAATAATAAAATAAATGTCCTGGTCTCAAGATATACATTTAAGGAAGGTGAACTTTTTATTATCTTTTTCTTTTTCTATTTACCCTAGAAATTTATCCTTTTATGACTTATTTATTTTATTTCAACATCCGAACAACGTTTCTGGCAATTTACCCATTATCCATTTCATTGTCCAACAAAAATACACAATCAATCAACAGTTTTTTTAAAAAATTAAAAGTGAATTTCAAATAAATAAGTTAAAATTAATTATAAGTTATTTAAATATAATTTAATGATATAACTTAAGTCAAGAAAAAAATAAATTAAAATTTTTGTCCTAATCTCATTTTTTTAATGTTTTAAAATTTATATGTAATTGTAAAATCACCTGTGTAAGTAGAAATAGAAGTAAAGAAGTCATGAAAGGGTAATTTCTTCTAGAAAACGAAAAATAATTATAACATGAATTTTTAAATTTTAAATGATATTTAGAATGAAATTAAAAGCGTATGTAGGTGGACTGAATATACTGTTAAATTCATTAACAAAAAAATCTTAAATCATTGTTAAGCAATACAATAAATATTCGATGCGTCCACACATATGAATTTTCGTACTACTGTTCAAAGTCCTACACAAAAATGTTTTTGTATCTTTGCTAGTATTGATTCGATTGAGTTTATTCATAACTTTTTGGACAGTTTAATTTCCTTTCTAATAATCATCTAATATTATAAAAAATAACTAACCAAAATGCTCGGAACTTATCAGCTCCGTTAAATTCATTAACAGTAATTTAATAAAATTATTATTGAAAATAAAATACAATTATTGCACTTAATATAATTTGCTGGGTTTCTAAATTTATGTTTGTAATTTATAACCGGTCAAAATATTGAAATAAAAAATCAACATCATGAAATCTAGATAATAGGTTACTCCAGTGTCCTATAAAAAATAAACATTATATATATGTGAAATGAATTCTGACAGAAGCCACGTCGGGGGATTAAAATTCCGATGTTGAAAACTTGTTTTCTGTTGCGATGAGTGGAGGGTCCGAGTTCTTGTCTAAAAATAGATTTGTCCAGAAGATTAATTGTGTGAAAATGTACTAAGCTCAATTAACATCAAATACCAAGGGGAATGCCTTGCAGTCTAAATTGTATGTAATACATAAAAAATAAATTGCATGATATTGTGGTTACAAGGTCAAATGAAATCAGCGACTACTTAATATACTCTATAAACTTTATAGACTATTAGTCTAAGAACCCGAGGAAAAAAAGGGAGTTATTTCATCCCAATTTTTTATTACGTTAATGACAACTATTATAGTTACTAATCAAAACTTATTAATATGCAAACTATAGTTGGAAGAATAAAAAATGGCTACTGATTAGTTATCAAAACTTTAGGAGCTATTAAAAATACCAATAACACTAAAAAACTTTATATAACATTATTTAGAGCAGAGGAAATTTGTTAAATAAATAAAATGTGTGCTATAAACGTTCAACAATTCCCTAGATGCATTGTTTCAAAATGTATTTTTTTTTCCCTAATAACGAAAAATTATTTTGTAAAATATTTTGGCAATTATCATGGAAACTAATTTTTTTTTCTTTTTTCCAAGCTCCATTGGTTCGTAGGGTTGATGTCACGACGGGAAAAACGGGTAGAGGGTAGCCTCTTTTTCTGCATTAGTAATACTTTTGAAGTTGGGGCTGAGGAAATTTAATCTTTAGAAAAGGGGAAATCTGTATTTTATGTCAGCCTGATGGTGACAGGGCTCACCAGTCATGTTTATTCAAAAATAATTTAGTTACTTCCACTCAGTCAAGTCTGTGCCTGCTTGTATGTGTCTGCCACCATTATGGCCGTCCTGTTGGTGTTTGTGTCCAAAATAATGGGTTTTTACAGTACTGAAGGCTGTACAAGAAAATTTCATATGTCTTCTCGATATAAATTCTGTCACAGTCGGTAGTTTTAATGTAGTATGTATGGGGTCCATCTTTGCCCTTATAATATAAGTATATCTCACAATACGTCTCACTATACTGCTCTGAAACCTTTAATGGTGCGTTGTTGGTGAGCATAGGTGCTCCGTAAAGCTAGCTCTGCTCAGCATACTTTTTTAGATCATTAATTTGAGGCGGAGAGAAAGATTAGGCGAAGTTTCATGAAGACTAATCCTTCGAACGACGTAAAGATCTATTAGATCTGAATTGACGAGTAGTAGTAGCAGTTTTCATAATATTCATAAAATATTGATTTCTCGTTGTTCGAAAAAAAGATTTTGGTTTATTCAATTCAAAAATGTGATTAAGCAAATATTATACAAAAAATTAATCATAATATTAAAAAAAATACATAAACAATGGAAAAAACATCCGTTTGTCGAAGTCTGTTTGGAATTTTGACTAAAATATATAAATATCAAAACTTTTAAAAACATGTTTAATATATTTTGTGTCCACGATTTTACAATTCGACAGCATCCATACCAAATCAAAATTATCGTATAAACTTTTGCTTTATAAAAAAAAAAACTATATCTTAGAAACAATTTCACATTCATCAGCTTATCAGCACCAAAATTAAAGCTAGTTGAATTTGGAAAAGTACTTCACAGATGTTGATTATTCGTTAATTAAAAAATTTTATTTTTGTTTATTTAAAAAACTGTTCCTAGAGAACTGTCGAACATAAAAAGCTCATATTAGAGAACATTTAGTTTACTTTAAATAATGTAATATTAAATTTATTAGTGTTGTTAATTTTAAGTATGTGGAGCTCCGAATGAAAAATAAACACACATTTTTGGAGGCCTATCTTGAATAATTCAATATTTACTTTTAATAACATTTACTGTATCAGTTGTATAGTCAAGGCAAAAATTTAAATCTTTTTCTAACAATTTTTTCTTTACATGAGAGTACTAAAAAAAATATCATCTGAAACTTATAGAACAACCACTATTTTATATTTCCTCTTGGTATGGTTGGCAGAGTCATCAATATTGACTCTTAACTATGAACAGTTTCCAGAAACACAATAAAATATTTAGGATAAATTAACTTCTTATGTTCTACTTCACGGCACTAATGTGGTTTTGTTATCAAATAACATGTTTTGGTTTTGTTTTCTATGGGTATTTATTGATTTTTTTCATTGCACTTATATAGATAGCATTTGTGACTTCTTTAGAGCAGTTTTTGCTTGACTACATCTTCAATAGTAATTTGAACTCCAGTCCTTTTATAATCAGTCGAAATAAGATTGCATCAGCCGGTTATTCTCTCCTCATTATTTCCCCTCCTATTGTGATTGATTCTCGTCACGACAAGGCATTCATGCAGGGGACCTCAATGTCTTCTCATAAACCCGCGGTAATAATCCGGCTTGATTAGAATTACGAATCGATAATGGCTCAGTCATCGGGCCTACCGGTACAAGATGGATTCGCTGATACGAAGAAGGCGATGGCTATCGTTAGAGAGCCGAGGGGGTACTTCCTGGAAGAAATCTCCCCTCCAGAAGATGAAGAGGCTATGATTCGACCGGTTCCTCTAAAGGTTAACCGAATCGGGGGTGGGTTGCAGGAGGTTCACTGGAAGCTCATCCAACTAATCATTGCTTCCTCTTTATTTCTTCCTCGGTATTTCTTCGTAACAATTGATGTGTTTATTAATAATAATATCTTCGTCGTATCTGACTGAGATGTTATATACTGACCTTTTGTCCTTCCTTTATTTCTTGATCCTCGGAACTCGATGGTACTATCCGCCATTTTGTTTTTAAATATTCAATACTATCTATTTTATACAATCTAACTGAAATAGTTTTAATTCTAACTATTTTTCCCTACCAAATCGTTTTATAAAACATAAAATTATTACTTCTTTTTAGTGATGTTACATACTAAACTATAAAAAGTATATATAGAAAGCATAAAGAAATATTAAAATGAACACAAGATAAAAAATTTACTGAGGGATTAATAACCCCTGTTAATAACCCTGTAATTGTTAGGTATCGATTATATTTTTAGGGAGCTGGGTAGCTCAGTGAGTAAGGTACGAGTCCAGCTATACAAGGTAATTATTTATCCTGTTGCATTAGCTTTGGATCGGCCTTGGGGTCGGGAGACTCTTTTAGGGCAAGCTTCTGAAAAAGTGGTTACCTTTAAATTGGTGGAAAAACTGGCGTATAAGTATGATTCTGGCCAAATCACCTCCCTGCACAACCGTCGGTACTTCCTTAGAAAGTACCGTATCACTGTCCCGTCATGAGTGCACTGGTTCAGCAACATACTAAAGTATGACTGAATAATATCATAAAGTTCTTTATTTTGCCATCATAACTTGAAAAAGAAATATTGAACAGACTGCCTGTTCCCTCCCGGCAATGAAAGGCATAATTTATAACGGGACATTTGCATTTAATACGACTATTAATTAAATCAGCAGCTTTCATAGACCACCCAGTTAGAAGTATGCCTAAAGTTTTTTTTTTTCTAAATCAATAAGCATTTATGAATGGTCTTACATTCATACTGTATTGGCACATAAATAGTAGCGATTCATTAAACATTATATGGAATACATTTAAATACAATATTTTTAATAATAATAGTGTTTGACGAACCTGAGTGTGTTGTTATGATACAGAAATCGATGCCTACATACCTTTTTTGAAACAATAACCCAAAATATACTCACCTAACAACAACGTAATAACAATAACTATACCCTGTAACAACAACAACGTACTAACAATAACTATACTCACGACGATTTTGCGATACCTTATCAGTGATATTTAATGATAACCAACAATTTACCTGCTTGTGATTACATTAATTACATTTACCGAGTTTTTTATTTACAAGAGCCCCTCACACGTGGGGGATAGAGTGGGTTCGGGTACCACAGGTCGCTAATGTAAATATTGTAAATAATATTATAAATGTGACAGTGATTATTTTTATTTATTTATTATTATTATTATAATTTTTTTTTCATGAACGTAGTTTGATTTTTATCCTTCTGTTTATATATATTTAGAGAGATATTTTATTTATTTTTATGTAATTTTTTTTCATTAATGTATTTATTTTATTTTATGATATTTTTTATTTGTTTATTTTTTTTTTATTTTAGTATTGATGTGATCAGTTATCACTATTATCTATTGCCCAACAATGGCATATTCTATTATTTATCAATAAATAAAGTTTTGAATTAAATAATAAACAATATATTTATAATTTTTCATTTTGAAGACGTTTCGATTCTCCAACCAACTCAACATTATTTCGAGACCAATATCTTTGGTTTGGTCTTGGATATCGAAGACTATCCTTCGTTTTTCTATAAACTATAGTAAACGCTGTAGGTATTATCTTCCTATCTACATTTTCTATTCTTTAGAGGAAAATATAGTAATTACCAATAATATATCTATTTGTTTTGGTGGTAACCCTCATGAATAGAGACATGCAGTGCAATAAATGGCTTACATACACAAATATTGATATTCAAAAATAATTATAAATTAAAAAGCATTTATATAAATCAATAATATAATAATCTGAACTTAGTATTTACATTTCTAAAAAATTAAAAAAAAAAAAAAAAATCATGCTGCATAATTAACATTATCAAGAATCTGTTCTCTTGGTACGCTGGACAAGACTTTTGCGGGTCTAAAGTACATTGGTATAGTGGTTATGAAACATTGCGTATTTTATCCGATGTATATATCATAGGCATAACTAATAACTTCTATTAGATCATCTACGAAATCTCATAACATTAAAGAACTATAGTTTTGATAATCCTTACCCACAGTTTCCTAGACACCAAAGAAATAACCCATAATGAAACCAATGATTCAAATAAAAAATAATAAAATTAAAAAATTAATATATTTTAATTAACAAGAGATAAATTACAACCATCTCCCTCTTTAAACTCATTGAAACACACCCACTGACAATCAATTATTTAGAAAAACTATTAAAAAACTATCACTAGTAATTGTAGATAGAATCACAGCCATAAAGGCCGAGAAGGTGAAAATCCTGTTCGAGATTGGGACTGTAAATATTTTTTTAAGTGTGGACGTAAAACCTAAACATCAATTAAAGGTTTTTTTAAGAGTAATAGTCTTTTTGAAGAACGGTTCTTTACAACCATTTTAATAGCATTCTTACCAGATGTTATGCTTCATATTGACTCCATTTAATAGTCTTACGGTGCTTAAATACCATATTTAAGTTTTTTTTAAAAATATAATCTTGAATACCTATCTTGGAAAATATGCATTTATATTTATTGGTTTAAAAATAAATTGATCAATAAATGTAATAGTATTACTCAGATATTGATCGATAAAGCTGATGAAGACTTCACTAATATAATTTTTTTTATTTCAGGTAAGAACATTGAATTGTACAGTAAATTGAATCAGTGAGTATGTAGCATATTATATATTTTTCTAATTGATAATTTAAATATTAAATTTTTAATTCTGTTCTCGACTTTTCTTTGTGTTCTATCAATACAATGTTTTGTTTGAGAAAAAATTTTTTTTTTTTTACTTAGAAGGTAGGTTTACCAAAAATCAATAATCCAACTTTCACTTTATTACTTAGTAGTTATGTTCCTTTGGAGTCTAAAAACTGAAAAATGGCCTTCAAAATCCTCGTAAAATTATATTAGCAAACTACCTAGACCAAAAATTTAAATTCCAACTCGATAAGAAAGCTATTCAAAAACTATGGAGTTCCATATTACCTCTTAATCCTCAATATAATACTTTCTGAGAAATTTAAAAAAAAATCCTGGCAAATCCAACTATCCATTATAGATTAATTAGATGAAGCATTGCACTTACTGATTTGTCTATTTTCAAATCAATTCCCTGCAATAAGTAAACTCCTCAAATCGCCGACCATTTGAATTTTTTTTAGAAATTATTATATACATGACTCTATAACCCATAGAAATTAGTATTATTAGTATTATTATTAGTAATTAGTAATTAGTATTATTATTGTGGCCGCTCGTAGCTCAGTGCTTACCAATTTGATGTCTATTGACGGTGCTGGTTCGAATTGAGTGGTGGTCCCACAAAATGAAAAACTTTGACCCCCAATCATGGTTAGGCAGTGTAAGACTCCAATGGGAGTCTTGGCAAAAAAAAAAAAAAAATGAATAAAATAAAAAAATTAGTATTATTTTAAAAGATATTTTTCCTATGTTTCTTCAATAAACTATATTTTATTTTTTAATCTATGATATTCTGTTTCTAATTGCATTTAAAATATATAAGTAACTTTGGTTGTAAAATTGCTCTATCGGTATAAGAAATCATGAACGAAGGATAAGAAATCATTTATAATTAACGATTTGTATTCCGTTAAACAGTAATTTTATGTTTAAATAAATAAAATTTTAGTATCAGAATATTTTTATTCCATTTATAAGTCCGACGTTTCGGCCAATTTGGCCATCCTCAAGGACAATCTTAATACAATTTTAGAACCAAATTATTTTTAAAACAACTTTATGCAGGCTATTCTGCCCAGGTCATTCATATCAGTCTACAATTTCCCCTGATTAATCGATTTTTCACATTAAATTAAAAATTAAAATTATTTATCACAGTCGACAGAAAAATGTATCACAACAATAGAATAGGAGTAGTTTTTTAATTGTTTTGGTTCTAAAATTGCCCTTGAGGATGGCCCAATCGGCCGAAACGTCAGACTTATAAATGGAATAAAAATGTTTTGAGACTAAGATGGATAAAATTTTATTTATTCAAACAATATTAACCAGTCTCAAGGAAGTGTTAAGATTATAAATAAAGTAATTTTTCGTTGTTAAATAAGTTGGAAACACCTCATAAATCCTCCTAATTTTCTTGAACCTTGTGACCAACCCGGCAAGATGACTTTACCTTTACCATCACCCACAGACCACTCAGCGTTGTATTATTGACTCATAATAGATCCCATTCGTCATTCTAGCGGTTGAGGCCAAAGTTGTTTGCTATCTTCCTTCTAGACGAGTCAATGACATGTAGTTACTTTCGTTATTGCATTGTTAAATTACATGTTTGTTTGTTGTAATTTTTTTCTCTCGAGGTTATTTCCACTATCATTAAACGATATTTACCGAACTTTCATAAGTCAAGAAAGTTAAATTTTTCCTATGATGGAAATTACTGAATATTTTTGTTTCATTAATTCATTTCATTTAATAGTTATGTTCAAACTTAATGTTATTAAAAATATGATTAACTCCTGTAACACACAACCTTGTACATTACCTCTCAAAGAACGGTTTCCTTAAAAAATCCTTTATCATCCGTGCTACCTCGTTCTGGAATTCCCTACCCACATCCAGTCGTAAAATCTCCTCATTAACCTCATTTAAACATATATTATTTCTTGAATTCATCATTACTTTTTTCTGTGTTTTACTTTATTCTGTTTATATATGTTTTCAGTATCTCATCGTCAATTATTTTATTGTCATTTGCTAACAATTATTTATAAATATCAAGTTTGAAGCCTCATTACATTCTTCCATTTTAAATTTTATTCTTTTTATTAATATTATCATTATTTAGTTATTAATTCATTATATGCCAGACCAAAGACACTCAATTGTTGATCGTAATTATTCTTAGAGGACTACGCATCTCTGAATAAAATTACTTTTAATTTCATTAAAGCTGACATTAAAAAAGTAAATTCGTTTGAAATTCGTCGGAGTTGTTGGGATTTGTGCTAAATTTATGCGTTTTTGTAAACTGGTTGATTTCTCGACCATGCTAAGATCCAAACATTACACTTCTCTGGATATAGGAATCGGTGTGGTAGTAAGACACTTTTTAATTTTAATTTTAAGCGATAAGAGAGAAATTCTTAGTAAATGATGACTTTTATTTTTAAACTATATTTTAAAGATTCAATTTTTAAATTTGTTTAATACCGCCTGCTTTACATCTGATGTAGACCTTTAAAATCCTGTTGAAACTAAAACATGTTCATTATAATATGTAAAATAATGATTAAATATAATTTTATTTTTTCTTACTGTAACTTCCATATGAGTTAACCACTAGTTGCCTAACAATTGTCTCATCCTTGTATACAAAAACAAATAATTTGCACAAATAATTTTATTCGATTATTTTTAATTAAAAATTGTTTTATATGACTGCTTTAAATCTCAATCTTTACAACTGGTCGATGTACTATGTGTCACAGCCTCTCAAGGACCCAAAAACCCATAACACCAAAAATATCAGAGTGTAATATTTCCCTGGCCACCTTGCCCCCGAAATCCTAGAATTAGGCCCGGGATTACCTTTCTAACCTTTCAAACATTTACTAGCAGTAGATCAGTATTTGAAAAAAAAAATTAGTCGAGCAACATTGAAAAAGTGACTAAAACAGTGTGTTGGCGTTTTCAAATCCTTTAAGCGTTTTGATTTGTTTATGTTATTTTTTATAATTAAAAATAAATATAGTTATTATCAATTATTTATAGGCTTTAAATTAGATTAATTTAAAAATTGTATTACTAATATTTTTTATAAATAACTTATACTGATGCATATAACAAAATTCTTATTAGAAATATATTTTATTCTTTAAATATTTTCTCTTCGTCCAATTTCTCGCCTAGTAGAAAAAAAAAACCTCGGTTTCGGATTCCAACCTTAAATATATCAGTGTTAAGAAACCTTAAGGATACTAGGTTTCTTCATTAATTCGGGATAGCTTCGTTTTAATGGGTGCGCTTGCTTCCATCATTCAAGCAACTTTCTTCGATTTAAACCACTTTATTTTTAGAAATATTTAACAGCACTATAATTTTATAAATTTGCTTCTTTTTTTTTCTGGTTTTATATGAATACTATATTAAAACATCAATAGTAGGTAGTTTTGAATATTGATGTTACCGAATAATTAATTTAAAAGGTACAGAGTATGAATAAATTTTATGATATCTAATTTACCATGTAATTCATATTATTTTTATATTTTGATTGTAAATCTATCTTTGGCTTCATATTTCTTAATTTTATACAGTATAATTATTAATCTTCAAAAACCGAATTTAGAAGTAACAAATTTTATAACTCGGTTTTTCCCAAATTTGAACCAAATGCCAGATGGTCATTTTTGGTATAAATATATTTAAATCCTTAATTTGATGCGTAGGCGTAAACCTGAGGTCATCCATGCCTCAAGTAACAATTAAAATAATGCTTAAATAAATATGTATCGTAATTATGAGATAATATATGTAATTAAAAAGATTTTTTTTTTGGTTCTTCTAAAATTACCAAAAATTATCTTTGTTAGTGATATGACATATCTCACATATATCAAACAAAATAATTAAAATTAATTCATGTATATACTTCATATTCATTATAAATTCAAGCATACAATAATAAGAGCAATAAAATTATTTTCCTTATAGAGGGAGGGAATTGTTTTAAATTATTTGAGTAATTAAAAAAATATTATTATGAGCATTCTATTTATAGTTAAAATTTCTATTATTAGAGTTTATACCTTAATAATATAATGTAAATTGTTTAAAGTTTTTATTATTCTACAGCAAGACTTGAACCCGAGAAACCTCTAGTGAGGAAGGTCATTGTCCGATGAGGCCAACGAGTATACGTTTGTGTTTTCAAAACATAAAGAGAAACCGGCTAGGAACGGAATTTTTACTGCTTTTCGTCAGGAAAAAAGTTTACTATTTTTATCGAACATCCTTTAAACGAATCGTAACACCTACTTCTTTTTTTTTCATAAGTATTATGCAAAACACAAGTTGGTGAAAGAATGATGGACTTTAAATTAAAATTTTCCTTGTTTTACAAAAAAAAACTCCCTATATAGTAAAAAAGTTTATTGAACTATATAGATTCACGAATTGACATTATAATAGCAGGAATTCGTTTGTAGTCATTTTTTTTTCCTGTCAGAAACACTTAAAGAACAACTTTCAGACAAAGAATACACGATTCTAAATTTCAATGTTTGTCTATCTGTTGTAGATTCCTCAGTCAATAAGCAAGGGTTTAACAGGATACTTTCGATAAGGGATCAGTTTGTAATATTTATGGTACGATTTTGAATGTTTTTAAGGAATTTAAAAAAAAAAAACAGCTTCGTGAGACCAAACAACATAAAATTTTATTTTATGTATCTATTTTTTATTTTGTTTCAATCTACGAGTCGTAACACTATATAAATCTATTAAGGGAAAAAAATCTGATAAAACTTAAATTTCAGAAGTGTTATTTGAAATATATACGTAAATGTTATGTAGGTATTAGCATTTAGTTTTAAGTTGATGGTTTTGGCAGTTTGTTTTATTATTATTTATTTAATTAATTTTTCTTGTAAAAGATATATCTATAATACAAAACATATAGCTTCTTTGCATAAATGGTGGCACATCTAAAAAAAATAAATAAAATAAAGTTTTGGCTTTATTTTGAAATGAACGTGTTCTAAAGATGATACGGAAGACAGGCGTTTTCTTTCTCTTGTGCGGTCTCTCTATAGATTGTCTCGAAGGGTTAGTAGAGTTGACAAAAAGTAATTACAATCCACGGTACAATCTATAGAATAGGTCAAATACAAATACAAGAAAATAATTTATTTATTTTGTTATCAGATGTGCCACTATTGAAGGAAACCAGTGATTTATAATAATATAAACCTAGTATAGATCAATTTTATTAAATTTAATATTTTTGGTTATTATGAAATACAATAAGCCTATATTACAACTTAGTGAATTTAAAAATAATATAATATGTAAATATTGATTCATGTTGCTATAGCTTAAACTATTATCATTTTCATTTAAAAAAATGTTAATTTTTAAAAGCTAATTTTTTAGATTGGAACAAGCCAATCTATTTATTATTTATAATTATTAATAGATTTATTTTTTATTATTTATTTATTATTAATAAGTAAGTAATTTATTGTTGCAACGCCAATATGGGACATTTCAAAATTTTTTATCTTGTATTTTAAACTGAAATTTCCATTCCCTTCGCAATGCCAAAAATACCCAACTTAATTCGTGACGTAACTAATGAAAAATGTGAAATGATAAAAAAAAAAAATTCAAGAATATAAAAATTATGAATTAACTGCTATCTTAAATCAGTAAATGCTCTCCACAAACATCACAATGAAATTGAACCAACAATTAATGAAAAAAATAAATAATAATAAAGTCACATTTCTAAAAGTTCTGTTTATATATTATAAACAGAATTTTAAATCAAGGACTCTCATTTTTAAATGTAATTGTTTTGTATTGGTTCGATTAAAGTATACTTAAATTAAAATTAAGTATTTTTCTGGGAATTTAAAAAGGAAACTTTTTAAAAAGAAGGGGCTTGATGACGAATAATCTGTTTTATTTTTGTATAGATAAATTAAAATTTCTTCTTACAAATTATCCCGAAATTTATTTAAAATATACCAATGATATACAGTAAGGAACATCTTCAGTAGGATATGAGGAATAGTAAATAAGAAATCAATCCTCCTATTTACGAAGGTGACGTTAATGAACTTGAATAAAATGCGCTAAAACAATTAGCAAGACAATGGCTATCGTGAGAAAGATGTTACGATAGATGAGCTAGTACTCACAGGTTCGAGGAGTAAAGTTCCCATGGCGGCTGCGAGAGGCGGACTGCTGGATTGGAGGTGCCGGTCGGTGCTTCGGGGTTATTCCTCCCCCTCCTCTCGCTTCGACTTTAGCTTGTTCCGAGGGGGTGCCAGTTTGGAATTTCCATCATTTTTGGTAGTAATTTTATTACGAAAATCTAATGCGAACACTTCATGGCAAGGTCATTAGCAAAGGGGGTAACAAACAAGGTAATTAACCAGCCTAATTAACCAGGCACTTTTCAAAATGACTTTTTTTTTTTAATAATTTATTTATTGTTATTTACAACTGTATACATATATACACATCAAGTAAATTTCCTGTAAGTTATATTTACCATTTATATAACATTTCTAAAGGAGAATATCTCGAGGCCATCTTCTTTTCAGACACCTAGGAGGATTATTAGGTAGTGAAGGAGAAGCCAGGTTAGAAACGAGTTGGTTTAGGTGATTGGGAAGTTTATTAAGGAAGGGTTGGTATCTGGTTCTGGCCAAATCGGCAACATAGGGGACATTGAGGTCCTGATGGATAATTTGATTTGTGACGAAGTAAGGAGCATTAAGGATTTTACGAAGGATTTTGGACTGTAAGGATTGGATTCGAGAGGAATTAGATGGTTTAGTGGAGCCTCATAGCTCAATTCCGTATCAAAATGACTTGGAAAGTTAATTCTAAGATTTTAATAGGATATCCAAGTATTTGATATGATTTGACTTGCTTGCATAGTTCAATTACCTAAGACTGAGGCAGTATTGGGAAAGGTCGGATAGCCACGGACACATAAATTAATTACAATAAAAAATACAAACGACAACATTTCTGTCTGTATTTTACTCTGAAAACTAACTTAGGGATTTCTTAAATCCTGAGATCATATTAATTAAATTTGTTAATAACTTTTCAAAAAAAAAATTAAAATTACTTTACCCTTTGATTATGACATTACAAAAGCTGGCGGATAGCCACGGACATACATTTGGGTTCCTCCACAAACATTATTAATAGCGATCCAAACGTTTTTTTCCCCTACTAACATACCAATTGTAATATTGATCTATCGAATCAATATAAAAACAATCTTCATGGGCCCAATCTTTGCATTCGAGGCTCCTTCAAATGTTTCACAACATATGATGCACTCGGTCTCTCGATCTTTTTGGGGAAGGCTTTAGATATGTTTCTCTGTTTTAAAAATTTTTAATTTTTTCCTTCCTTTCATTTTTTGATTTCCTTCACCTTCATTTTTTTCTGACATCTTTATCACCTTTGCGTTACTTTTTTATTTTTGCTAACTCCTTTTTATATGACGATGATGTCATATTCTCACTTGTTTGGGCCTTTTAATCCCCCGTCGCTAGGCGCTTTTTAGAGACGTATGGAAGAGGTGATAAAAACTTCGATCATCATTGTAAATACTTAAGTGTTTAGTCTTTAGCCACTTTAAATATTTTATTACTAAACATTTTATCTTCTTCAATTCCTAGTGTTATAAAATCTATTAATTACACTGTGAGAGATTAACCAACGGAGAGTACCCGATTATTGCCACGCTATATTCTTTTACAACTCTTACTCTGGTAAGTGTACAAACAAACAAAAAAAAATAAATAAATATGATAAAAGCATTTGTTTTTATGATCCCCTTTCTGGTCATTTCTGACATATGGAGGGGTAGTCTACAGGTTACCACACTATTCTAACCGGCTGAGTCAAGTTTTGATTATGTGGGACCACCACAAAATATAAGTCAATCCCCCTGACCAGGTACGAGCTTCCACTGCAGTAACGAGGTAGTCAAGGTTTGATGACAATCTACCAGTTACTTTCGCTCACAATGTCAGATACCTCCGATTGGACGCTCAGTTGGGTTCAGCATATCAAGAAATTAAAAGCCAGTTGCCTCCGCTCCCTTAATCTTTTGAAAATGGTCGGTAAAAGCATCATCGAGTACCTTCCTGAAAATGCTGGAATCCGTAAAAAGTACGGGACTCAGAATAGCTAAGGGTGCGTTCCAACCCTGCAAGTAGTCTATACGTCGATGCAGGCGAGCCTCCACTCGACCTTCTAAGACAATAAATTGACCTCATGTTCTTTGCTAAAATCTACTCAGCTAGAAACCATCCTATAAAGGAATTTGAACAAACAGATAAACTTTTTAAAATTTCTCCGTCACTCAAAACTTTACCGTAGAATTTATCAAATTTGACCACAAGTCCCCTTTGTTTAAATAGTTATTATACATTTCGATTCGGAAATTAAGGCAATAATGGCCAATAAAAATTTTGGAAATTATTGAAATAATGACTTATAAAATTTTTAGAAACTAAAAAAGAAAGGTTTGATGTCTTTATTCCATCCGCTACATAAAGCCTTACTTATTCTACTTAACCTTCAACAAAGTTTGACATGATCCACGTAAACTTTTTGACGGAAGTAACGTGTTGTTCACTCTGCCTCCTCACCGCAACTTATTTGCATTTGTTTCCACTTTAGAAAGGGGTTGGGGAGGAAGCCATCCGATGCAAAGTTCTACTTACAGAGCTTGTTTGGTTCCTTAAGAATTTCAATTCCCAGGGCTACCCGACCTTCTCCTAGTAATATGACAACATAAGACCTTTATTCAGGGAATCACTCCTTCTGGTAAATCGAACTTTTTGAACGATTCTTTTTACCATATTCGTCTTAACTTAAGCTTTCTCTGAGTGGATGCGTATCTACAATTTAGATAATGGTAGTAATTATATCGCGATATCCCAATGATACAAGTTTATATCAGAAAATATAAACTTATAAATAAATTTAAAAAAGGAATGTTTATAATTTAATTGTAAGAATTTAATAGGATATAAAAATGTTTTATTTTATTTCAGTTGCTTAAATTCCCTAAAACACAGGAAGTGTAATAATCTATGAACATACATCGCCATATAAATGAAAAGAGGTCGTGCATGTAAGAAGTTGTATAAAATTCTAAATTTAAAATATTTTGTGATATTTTGAATTAGTAGATTTTTACACCCCATTCATAAAATTCCGCCCATAAAAGGTTATACACACACACGAAAATGCGCTTTTGACAGTCCTAAAATTCTTGCTTATTAGCTGATTAATTTAATTTTGTAATGAATTAGGTCTTTTCTCTTGTTGTACGCATATAACTCCTTAACGGGCCATATTAGCGACAATGTTATTGTATAACAAATTAAACAACATTCAATTCTCATTCGGTTCACCTCATGCGATTGTTCCTTGAGCTCCAATAGCAAAATTTAATGATTTTTGATTTTTTATATTACAAACTTTTCGCTAGGACTCATCGTTAAAGATTTATATGTAAAAAACCATATAGTACAAGAGCCCAAGAAGAGAAAAAAGGCAGTTACCTCACCCCAATTTTTTATTACATTAATGAAAACTATGTATAATTACTAGTCAAAATTGATGAGTCTGCCAAGTATAGGTAGGAGGAATAAAAAATGGCGGCTGTTTCAAAGCTATAAAAAAACTAATTTTTCATTTGGAACTCTATATCTTTAAAAGTAGAAACAACACAAGAAAACCTAAGAGAACGTCATTTAAAGAAGTGTAATTTTTCTAAAATATGACCCCTAATAGAATTATTTACGTTAAATAGTTTTCGAGTTATAGCTTTTTAAAAAGCAACATTTCATAAAAATGTTGTATGGGACGTACTGAAAGATCAGTAGTTAGTGAATTTATTTTGAAAAATGTATATATCAAAAACCATTTGACGTACAGATCTATATTAGCACTCAAATTAAAGCTAGTTTAATGGGCTATAAAGTAGCTTATGATGTTTATCTTCGTAGCAGTAATAGTTTACATGAAATTTGCTAAAATAAATTGATTTATAGTTGTTCGGATAAATTTTCATTTGCCAAATTTATATTCATGTGTGAATATCATAAAAACTACTACCCCTACGAAGATAAATTTCATAAATTACTTTATAGTAAGTTAAATATCCTTTATTTTGAGTGTTGGCATATGTGTGACTTATGGATCTAGAGATATATTTTTTCAAAAATCTAAATTTTTATACGAACTAGAAATTAACATATTGTGAATTTGTTTTGTCAAATATATCAAATAACTACTACTCCTACAAAGATAAATATTATAACTATTTTGTAGTAAATTTAACAAGCTTTAATTTGAGCGCTGGCAGACATCTGTACGTTCAATGGTTTGTGAAATGAAGCTTATCATAAATCAAACTAATTTTCCGAACAACTATAAATCAATTTACTTTAGCAAATATCATGAAAACTACTATTCCTATGAAGGTAAAGGTCATAAACCTCTTTATAGTCCATTAAACTAGCTTTAATTTGAGTGCTAATAGACATCTGTACGTCACATAGTCCCTGAGATATAGATTTCTCAAAATAAATTAACTAACTACTTATCTTTCAGTAGATTTTTAAGTAATTTTGCTTTTTAAAAAGCTATATCTCGAGAACTAATGGACTTAAATAGCTCTTTTAGGGCAAATATACTCTTGTTTAAATAATGTTCTCTTAGGATTGCTTGTGTTGTTCCTACTTTTAAAGTGTTTGGGGGTTGACAAGCGCAATCTTTATATTATTATGTTTTTCTTCGTGGCCAGAATCCTCAAGTTTAAATGCTGCCGAGTTTATGCACGATTTGCAACCACAAGCCCAGCGAAGGGTATAGCAACTCGGTCCAGTTTTACGACACCATCAGAATAATTTCCCGATCTGAATAATTTTCGAAAGAGTAATTTCTCAGCTCACTTAGTGCAATTCTCCTGCAAGTGTAAGAAGTTTCCTACAGTGGTTGCAGCTGTAGTAAAACTGGACTGAAGTGCTTGCATTATTTCGAATTTTTAGTTGAACTAGAGGATTTTTAGCTAAATATATATGATAGCTTATTAAACTGATTACAATTCTTTTTTACTTGATTCATTCTGATAAAGCATTTTTTTTGATATTTTGCTAAATAGTAGACGAAAAATGTTAACATTTTGGAGAATATGGTCATTTTTTAAATATCTGTATGTTATCTATTTATTGATTAAGAAAATTAGATCCAATATGGTCTTACTAGATGACATCTTTAGAAAGTAATAGTCGCAAAGATGTCATTTTAGTTTTAAATTTGAGCAATAAGCCTCGCTTAGTTTTGAAGTTATTTAGTAACAGCTAAAAAAGTACAGGAGGTCCGATGCATATAAAAGATATCGAAGCAACACAATGTTTCTACCACACTTACAAATATACAAAATTTATGTACATTAAAGACTGAATTTTTTTCTAAGAAAACACCTTTTATGTAATTATAAATCATAGGATAAAAATCTGTTGGTTTACCGTGATCATGAACAAATCACCTCCTTACACAACCGTTGTTCAAGAAACAGTACTTCTTTTATTTTATTTATTTATTTAATACCAGTTCAGTCTTCGCGTTGAGGTTGAGTTTCCCAAGTTGTAGGTCACTGCTCCTTTAACTATAGATAACTGGGAGTGGAACTTCATGAACTTTTTTTTTATGTAATTCTCTATTGTCTCTATTTGTAATTCCCGATGCAATTGGTTGGCAAGGAGCATCCACTGCAATTCTTACGACTTTATTTTGAAAAGATTGTAATTTTATTCCTATTCGTAAAAAAATTGGGATGCTGGTCCTCCGACTTCACACCCAAACAAAACAGTACTTGCTCACAAGTTCTGAATCTCTAATCCTTCACGTTATTTATAAAATTTTACTTATATATATATATTCCTTATGCCCATCTATTTATCCAAATTTTATTGCTCTGAGCCCTGAATTATTATTACTAGAAAGAGAATTGGCTTAATCTCAAAACATTTCAGATTCTTAAATGGTTATGAATAAGTAATGTGGATATATATATATAT